>NW_026111451.1:345901-393401 GCF_024679095.1 Eriocheir sinensis | reverse complement strand
ACGTTGTAAAAAAAAAAAAAAGTGGGGGGGATTCTGGAGCTGCCCTGTGTAGGCCACCCGGCCTCTTGCAGTTTCCCTATGTTCTTATGTTCTTCTTAATTTGCAGAGTTTGTTCCTTGCATGGCTCATTCGCTGAATCTTGTTGCGATGTGTGCTGCTGAATGTTGCAGTGACTATGTTTGGTGCTACGATTCAACGTCTGTATGTTTATCTGGTCAAGTCAACACATTGTTGGCGCAAACATGGAGATGCGCTGCAAGGCTCACCAGTTATCAAGTGCTTGCCAGACACACGATGGTCGGCCCGTGCAGATGTTGTAGAAGCCATAGCCAATGGCTACGAGCAAAACATAGTTGTACTAGAAAATCTAGCAATGGACATAAGAACATAAGAACATAAGAACGTTGGAATCTGCAAGAGGCCGGTAGGCTTATACAAGGCTGTTCCTTTGACCCTAAGCTCCTGTGTATCTAACCCCACCTAGTATCGCTGTACATGAATTTATCACCTTGTCACTCACCACATGACTGCTAAGCCTATTCCACTCATCCACCACCCTGTTTGTAAACCAATTTTTGCCTATGTCCCTGTTAAATCTGTATTTATCCAGTTTAAACCCATTACTTCGTGTCCTACCCGGTTCTCTTACCAACAAAACCTTATGAATATTTCCTTTATTAAAGCCCTTCATCAGTTTATAAACTTTGATCATGTCTCCACGCACCCTTCGCCTTTCTAGTGAATGCAAGCTTAACTGTTTGAGTCTTTCCTCGTATGGCAAGTTTCTCAACCCCTGAATCATCTTAGTCATCCTCCTCTGCACCGATTCTAGCATTTTGACATCCATTCTATAGTAAGGTGACCAGAACTGAACCGCATAGTCAAGATGAGGTCAAACTAATGCTAAATATAGTTTGAGGGAAACTTCGGCGCTTCTGTTGCTTACGCTCCTTGAAATAAATCCACAATGACGTTTTATGTGCGCCTGGGTGCCACTACATTTTGCAGACATGTTGCTCGCGTTATCATGCCGCGACACTCACAGATGGGAATATTGGGTTTCTGCAAAAAAATAACTATTACTTCTGCAATTTCATTTCTTGTATAATTCAGTAAGGGTACAAACGTCAAAAAACGCTCTGCTGGCCCCTCTGGCAACATGTACCGAATGGTTAGGCGTTGCTGGTCCATGTGAGACACGTCTGGGGGGGAAGCCGCAGATATGGAGCAATATTTGGCATTTTTTAACTTTTGCTGCTATGGTAGACATAACATTTTCCCCCAACACATTGATCAGCTCGTTACATAGTGTTGAGGAGAGGTAGTTTACATTACCACTTCCCTGGTTGGCATGTTTCTGTAAATGTGGCGCGAGAAAAAGAGTCGTACTTGCTAATAAGCTCAAATGTTTTACGTGACTCAAGTCAGGGATTATATTGATATGACACGAAAGGATGGCAGTGGTATCCTTGAATTAAACAGAAAAGTGCTTATATTAATGTACTGGAGCTGGCGCGGGGCCCCTAAATGCGCGGGGCCCTAGCTGGGCCGCGGCCCTATGGGCCCTGCCCTAAATCCGGCCCTGCTTGTTAGCCTTTTTGTTAGCTGTTTTTTTTGTGTTTTAGATTAAGGCGCGAACTGTTATCTCACGTCAGGACCGGTGTACCGTTGCCTGCTTTCTCCAGTTGATAGAAGTCGTGAGACAACACAATAGCCTTTTAGTTAAGTGATGTGGGTTATGTGTTGGCCGAGCGGAGCCGTTAAGTTCACTTTGAGTTCACTTAATTTACTCTCTCTCTCTCTCTCTGGTTGATTAAATGGTTGTATTGCTTTTTAAATATATTCACAGAATAGTTACAGTATTTTGTGGACGAGTCGTAAGTCGTACGCACACTCCGAGAAGTCCTGTGCTCTCGTCCGCCGCCCGCCCTGACCTGCCGGCTTCTCTTGGTACAGGAGCGGCCAGCGGCACCATGCTTGCTGAATCAGCACCGTTCCCACGGCAAGGAGCACCTCCTAAGCACAACGTAGCGTCTGTGTGTAACGTCCTGGCGCCACTGGGCCATGGCGATACGACATACATTCACACATTCACATTATGTTATAATATACACATTACATCGCTCGGTCACGGAAAAAGTCGCGACCTCGCGGTTCACCCGACCCTTAAAATCAGTGTACCTACCCATGTTACAGTCGCACAATGTGTACTAGTTAAACGAGGGCCTATTATGGTTGCATGTAAAAAAAAAATATATACAAGTCAGAGCCCGCCTAACGATACAGCATCGGGAAATGCCAATGACAATAAAAATAATCATGGAAGTAACAATAAATGGGCAAAGTACATACAGGGCGAGGTAAATGGGAAGCTCAGCACTATTCCGATAAAACAAAACAAAATAATAGCTCGAGTAGTCATTTACAAGATACATCCTAGAAAAATAAATTGACCAAATTGTCATTAGGATACATGATAACGGAGCTATTTGGAATAGTAATAAGAAAAGGAAAAAAAAATCCTTGAAGAAGATTTGATACAAACTGAATCTTCGAGTCACAATGCGTACGAACTCAGCGCGGTGGGGCAACTCTTGCCTGAAGATGGTTGTACAAAGTCAGAGCCCGCTTAACAAGGCAGAACAGGGGGATGACAATGATGATAAAAAAGAACCACCGGCAAGATCAGTGATGGGTAATGTACATACGGGGAAGGTAAACCGGTAGAGAGTCATGGACAGCTGACTCCAATTCCGAGAAATTTGAAAAGGTTAGCTCGGAAAGGCTATTTGTCACATACTTCATCCTAGAAAAGGTGAGATTCACTAAACTGTCAATAGGATAGATTGGGATGGCATTTGTGGCCGCAAATCCATGATGGAGCTTCTCCGGAAAGGTTGTCAAATTGACAGAACGTAGGGAACAAGACACCCGTACCGCCAGGTGACCTGCAACCTCTCTATAAGTTGAATCTTCAGGACAGACCACTGTCACAAACACTGGTAGTGTGAAAAAGAAGTAGTGAAATTCGGAGAACCTCCTGTGGAAAAATGATTTAGGGACGAAGCGATGATAGAGACAACTCTCTAGAGCTTTAGAAGCATCTGACTGGGTTAGCACCACTAACTCCTGATACTCCGTTTTTCAGGTCTACAGCACTATAAAAGAAAATCCTGTCACCAAGTGGTGAAATCACCGTTGTAACAAATCTCACTGAAATATATAAATCCAGCATAAATAGTTAAAGTAATTCCAGCATTAATAAACATCAAATTCAAAAGACAAATTTCCACCTATCCTCCGACCGGAACGAACGTGGATGACTGACATCAGTGATGCCAAAAATAATTCTGTAACGGTTAACAGTGGTATGTCAAGGAAAAGGTAAGTGAGTAAGACTTGTCTGCGTACTTCCAAAGCTGAAAGGTATTCACATGCTGGATACAATAAAAGTTAGGGACAGCATCTGCCCAAGTGTGGTTAAGTCTGTCTTTGCAGAGAAAAATGTCTGTTTCAAGCAGAAGCACATGAGGTTCAAGGTTAAAAGTACCTATCCCTATGGTAGTCTACACCCTCGACTATTACGGTCCCAACAACTAAGGAGACTGACTGCCCTGCATCAACTCAGCAATAAAAAGAAAATAGTGAGTAAGAGTGAAAAGTATTACTCAAGCACTCCCCTCTCGCATGAAAAAGATGCAGGCAAAAGCTCAGGAACCAAATAAATTACTAATTGCGAGGACGCAGGTTATAGTCGTGTGTTGGAAAGATAGACAAAGCATCGTCAGGCTGAGGCAAACAGGCGGTTCTCGCTGGTTCAACTAAAGTCGAATCGATGACCTCAGGCTGGGCGTCTGTCTTTTTGAGGCGATCACTATGCACAATTTCATATGAATTAAAAATGAGATCATAAAGCTCAAATTTGTGACCACCTAGTTGCCTAACTATCTGGCGTGGGCCCACGAATTTAGGGGACAACTTCGAATGTCTCTCTGGGACTCGAGTCATAACAAAGTCACCCACTTTCAAGGAAACAGGGGCGGCACGCTTGTGTTGCTGCAAGCACATAGCCTCAGATGTAGCCTGTAGTCTCTTTCTGACTTCTCTATGAATATTTGTGAAAACCTTGAGTTGAACCTTAGAATAATCATCTACATTATATACAGGTGAATCAGAACTACCAAGCAGGTCATACGGGAGTCTCTTCTCAACCCCAAAAATTATGTAGTGGGGAGATTGTCCCGTTGACTCACAAACACTGCTGTTTATGCTTGCTGCAACATATGCTAGCCAGTCCTCCCATGTATGCTGAAGTCCGCTAACGACCGGGCGCAAGACATCTAAAATCTTCCTATTCGTGCGCTCAACAAGGCCGTTGCTGGATGGGTGATAACTGAATGTAAAAGATTGTGTAATGGCAAACTGTTTGCATATTTCTGCTAAAAGTTGATTTCGAAACTCGGTTCCATTATCACTTAACAACACTCTAGGTGTGGAATACGGACAAATGAGATGAGTAATCAGGGCATGAGCAATGGACTTAGCAGATTTATCTTGCACTGGGGCTAAAACAACGTACCGAGATAAGTGATCTACACAAACTAAGAGGTACCTAGAGCCCTGGTGGCTGGCGGGAAGCTGTAGCAAGTCAATAGAAACTACATCCCAAGGCCGGGCAGGGGGCGGGTATTCTAGGATCGGCGCAGGCCTAGGCACCGTCCCTTTATGTTGGGCACACTTGACACACTTAGCCACATACGCGTCAATATCTACACGCATAGTTGGCCAAAAATAGACCCCTTCCCTTCCACTTTCTTTCTCGTCCTTTCCCTTTCCCTTTCCTTTCCTTTCCTTTCCTTTCCTTTCCTTCCCTTCCCTTCCGTTCCAATTTTTTATCGTCCTTTCCCTTCTCTCTCTTCCCTTCCCTTCCCTTCCCTGCTTACAAATTATTAAATTAATTTCTGCTTATTATAAAACCATTTTTTTAAGCATAATAAAGTGTTTCAAGTGTTTCCACTTTTTTCTCTTTTCTTCCCTTTCCTTCCCTTTCTCTCTTTTTCACCTTCCTTCCCTTCCTTCCTTCCTTCCTTTCCTTTTCCTTCTTTTTACTTATAATTTCTATTTCTTTTCCTTTTCTTCCTTCCTTCTCTTCCTTCCTTCCTTTCTTTTCCCTTCTTTTACTTATAATTTCTCTTCCTTTTCTTCCCTTCCCTTCCGTTCTTTTCTCTTCCACTTTTTCCTTCTTCCCTTCCTTCCTCGCTTTCCTTCTTCCCTTCCCTCGCCTGAACCCGCTTCCATCCTTTCTAATCCTTCCGCCTCATCCACCCCCCTTGCTACCTCATCCACTCCCACTCCCTCTTCTCCCTCCAACACCCTTGACTCCTCCCCGATCCTCATCACCACTCCATCTTCCCCTTACACCTCCAACACGATCTCCTCTGCCACGCCTGTACCCGCCGCCACCCTTGCCATTCCTTCCCTTGCCATTCCTTCCCTTCCCTTCCCTTCCACTTTCTTTCTCGTCCTTTCCCTTTCCTTTCCTTTCCTTTCCTTCCCTTCCCTTCCTTTCCCTTCCGTTCCCCTTTTTTTATCGTCCTTTCCCTTCTCTCTCTCCTTTTCCCTTCCCTTCCCTTCCCTTCCCTTCCCTGCTTAAAAATTATTAAATTAATTTTTGCTTATTATAAAACCATTTTTTTGTAAGCATAATAAAGTGTTTCAAGTGTTTCCACTTTTTTCTCTTTTCTTCCCTTTCCTTCCCTTTCTCTTCCACTTTTTTCCCGCCCTTTCCCTCTCTCTTCTCTTCAATTATCTTCCCTTCCCTTCCTTTCCCTTCCTTCCTTCCTTTCTTTTCCCTTCTTTTACTTATAATTTCTTTTCCTTTTCTTCCCTTCCCTTCCTTCTCTTCCTTCCTTCCTTCCTTTCTTTTCCCTTCTTTTACTTATAATTTCTCTTCCTTTTCTTCCCTTCCCTTCCGTTCCTTTCCCTTCCACTTTTTCCTTCTTCCCTTCCTTCCTCTCTTTCCTTCTTCCCTTCCCTCGCCTGAACCCGCCTCCATCCTTACTAATCCTTCCGCCCCATCCACCTCCCTTGCTACCTCATCCACTCCCACTCCCTATTCTCTCTTCACCACCCTTGACTCCTCCCCTATCCTCATCACCACTCCATCTTCCACTTCCACCTCCAACACGATCTCCTCTGCCTCGCCTGAACCACCCCACTCCTCTGCCACGCCTGAGCCCGCCGCTACCCCTATCTTTCCTTCTACCCCATCCACCTCCCTTGCTACCTCATCCACTCCCACTCCCTCTTCTCCCTCCAACACCCTTAACTCCTCCCCTATCCTCATCACCACTCCATCTTCCCCTTCCACCTCCAACACGATCTCCTCTGCCACGCCTGAACCCGCCGCCACCCTTGCCATTCCTTCTACTCCATCCACCTCCCTTCCTACCTCATCCACCTCCATCCACAATACCACTCCCCTTTCTCCCGCTCTCCCTTCCTCTCCCTCCAACACCCTTGACTCCTCCCCTATCCTCATCACCACTCCATCCTCCACTTCCACCTCCAACACGAACTCAACCTCCTCCTCCTCCTCCTCCACTTCTGATACCACATCTCCCTCCATCCACACCTCACCCTCCACCCTTCCCCAACCACCCACTACTGTCACCACCACCACTTCCAAACCCACCTTCGCCCGCGCTCCCTTTTGTACCTCGCGCCCTGCCAAAAGAAACCACAAGACCATTCTCCCAGCTGTCACTTGTACGATCCAGACGCTATTTCCTGGCATGGGCAAACTGACTACTAGAGTCAACTTAGTTCGCGACAGTGTGGTGAGAGGCCAACTTACGGAGTTTTGCGGTCGGAATACGTTGACACGGCAGCGTTTCTGTATCCCCGGAGCCAAACTGGACACACACACACACACACACACACACACACACACACCCGCTCCTCCTCCCCTTACCTTCGCGATCCCTGGCTTCTGGGCGATGAGGTTAGCGAAAGCCACGTCCACTTCGGCTCAACCATCTCCGTTGACGCTACGGAGGGTCAACTTGGGGTCCTGTTGGGGAGGCGGAGAGGGAGGGGGAGGATTAGCGAGTGAGGGGGGAGGGAAGGAGAGGGAGAGGGAAGGAAGGCGATGTGATGGAATGGGAGATGTGAAGAAAGGGAAAGAAAAAGGAAAGGAAGGGAATAATGAAACAAAACGAGTAATGTGAAATAGAGAGGGAGAGAGGGAAAGACAGGAGGAAGGGAAAGGAAGGGAAAATAGAAAGGAATAACAAAAGGGAAGAATGGATGGAGAGAGGAGGGAAGGGAAGAAAGAAGAATGAAGGGAAGAAAGGGGGAAAACGGAAGTAAGGAAAGGAGAGAAGGAAGGAAGGAAGAAAGGAAGGAAAGAGAGAAGGTGGATGGATATGACAGTATGAAGAAAAACCGAAGGGGAGGGAAGGAAAAGAAAATATAAATATGAAGGAATAATGGGAAAAAAAGAGAAGAGTGAGGATTAGAGAGGAAAAGGAGAAAGGGAGGAAAGGAGGAAGGTAGAGAAAAATAAAAGGAACGTTGGGGCGAGAGGTTCTGTAGTTCATGTCACGTGATCATTTTTGTTTTTGATCATTTTCATTACTTTTTTCATGATCATCTTTTACTTTTTCTTTCTTATTCTTCATCTTTTCTTCCTCCTCCTCCTTTTCCTTCTTTTTCTCTTTCTTCTTGCTCTCTTTCATCAACATCATCTTTTTCTTCTACTTATCCTCTCTTCTTCATCGTTTCCTTCTCCTTCTCCTTCTCTTTCCTCCTGTTCTTCTTCATCAACATCATCTTTTTCTTTTTACATATTCACTCTTCTTCACAACACACTGAGATGACTCTCCCGCCAGTGCATCGGGTTTCGAACAAGCGGCCGCGCAGCCCCGGCAAGGGCGAGGCGGTGGGGCTGGTGCTGGAGCCGCCGTCGGTGCCCGCCAGGAAGAGGCGGCGGCTCGGCAGCCACCCGTGTCTTCACGTGGATGACCACAACCGTGTGCTGGGCTCGGTGAACGGCCACGCGTGCCTCGTCCAGCTGGACTCCGGGGCCCAGATCACCTTCCTCTTCCACACCATGGCCAAGAGGCTGGGGCTGATCACCGGCACGGAGCCCACCGCCAGGCAGGAGATCCTTCTCTGGATCGGCTCGCGGGTGCTGGACGTCATAGAGCTGAAGGCCGTCCCCATCAGTCTGGGGGGCGGCGTGGAGATGGTCGTCCCCGCCACTGTGTTCCCGGCGTGGCTGGAGGACATGTACGACGCAGACGAGGTCGTGCTGGACGCCCACCACCTGCGGCGCGGCCGCATGGTGCAGGTGTTTCGGCCTGACGGCAGCGACCTCTTCGTCTGCCGCCCGCAGCAGCTGCGGCGGAGGCCGAGGAAAACGGAGCGCTCCGTGGAGCCTGACGTCCTCTGGGTGCGGCGGGAGGGCGGCGCGGCGTGGGCTAGGCCCATGACGGTGCTGCTGGACACCGGCGCCCAAGGCTTCCACGTGTCAGAAAGGCGCCGCAAGCTGCTCCTCGCCAGCAGGAAAGGCCGCAGGCTGCCCAAGCGCGTCGTGCTGGACTTGGGCGACGGCTGCCGCGTGAACGCCGCGCCGCTGGAGGAGGTGGCCTCCAACGACTATGACTTCGTCATGGGCGTCTCCCTCCTGTGCAAGTACGGCGCCGTGCTGGACCACGCCCGCCACACGCTCGCCTTCAAGACCGGCTCCCAGTGGCGGGAGGTCAGCACGCAAGGCCTCCAGCAGGCGGTGGTCAGCACACAAAGGTTCCACTAAGCGGCTCGTCGGGAACACGGTGGTGGAGGCGAGAAAAGCGTGTGAGGATAACAGTTACATGGCACACTAAACACCAAGCCAGCACTGGGTTCACAGGGAAGGGTGTGGGCAGCATACCTGCAAACAAAGGCCAGATAATTATGTTCATGGATGGTGAGGTTGCGTGTGGTTAGGTTAACAGGAGCTGCCTTGAATAAGGCCATCGGCCTTACAGACTCCTTATGTTCTTATGTTCTCATTTTCGCTATCTCTCTGTCTCTATCCATCTACCTCTATTACGTTTCAGGTGTACATTAGGAGAGTTTTCGGAGACTAGGAGGCTGTGTCTGAGGAAACACTAATGTCTTTGGGGGTGGACGCAATAAGTCTATATTTCTTTGAACGTGTCGTCTGGCTATACTAAACGCACAGCGGACTAGACTCTCCTTGGCAAGGTCCTCTTGCTCTTTACCAACTCGGCGTGAATTAGCCACAAAACAGTTCCTCGTGCGTGAAGCCACGGCACCCAAGCTGTTTTTGCAATGTTTTTCTCCTAATTTCCTAGATGATGCAACATTGCCGCGAAAGTTAAGAGGCAAAAGACTGCTCGCAAGAGGACGGGATTTGATGAGATAAACAGCCTTAGACTTGACTCTGTCAAATAGAGATGTGTGTGTCGAGCCCCTAACATATGAAATGCATACTACATGCGAGGGCGGACAAGGCCCCTGTATATTGACAACATTTGTGAGGGGGAAAAGAACTGGCGGAGAGGGTGCAGGGACCTGACATCGAGGAAGCTGATTTAGCAAGAGATGAGATAATATTATAAAGTTTCCAATTAAGATTTTGAGTTAAGGACAGACCGAAGATGTTAAGTGTAGAAGTTTGTGGCAGCTGAGTGTTGTCAAAAAATAGGGGATAGGTTTTTGGAAGCTTGTATCGAGTTGATAGGTGAAGAAACTGAGTTTTGAGGCATTGAAGGACACAAGGTTCGTCCTTCCTTATTCAGAAAGGATAGCAGGGTCTGAGATTAAACGTTCTGCAGCCTCCAGCCGAGACTCCCGTACTTCCCGTTGGGAGGGTCTTTTGTCAAAAGGTGTTGAGTAGTGCAGAGTGGGCTCATTGGCGTACGAATGAATAGGACAGTTTGTGTTGAAAAGAGGATCGTTAATGAACAACAGAAAGAGGGAGACAGGACAGAACCCTGCGGGACACAACTGTTGATAGGTTTACGGAAAGAACAGTGACCGTCTGCCACAGCAACGATAGATCGGGTGGAAGGAATCCGTAGGAGGGTAGTTTAGAAAACAAAGATTTGTGCCATACTCTGTCAAAAACTTTTGAGATGTCTAAGACAACAGCAAAAGTTTCATCGAAACGGCTTAGTGAGAATGACCAAGCGTCAGTCAGGAAGGCCCTTGCGGAACCCATACTGGCGATCAGGGAGAAGGTCAGAATTGGATAGATATCTAAGAGATGTCTAAGGCAACACCAAAAGTTTCACCGAAACGGCTTAGTGAGAATGACCAAGAGTCAGTCAGACAGCCCCTTGCGGATCCCATACTGGCAATCAGGGAGGTCAGAATTGGATAGATACTGTGCAGTAGTAGGTAATGGTGACAGTGACGGGACCAAAATAATTCGCAAGCATAATCAAGAATTTGCAACCAAAAAAAAATGACGTCGAAAAATTTTGTACGTCGAATTTCCCGGCCGGCCGGGCGGCCAGTCAGCCGGACGGCCAGCCAGCCGCGCGGGCAGCCAGCCGCCGAGGGGACCTCCCCACTACCCAACCGGGGAGTGGTCACAAACCTACCCAAAAGTGACCATTCCCCCCACCCACCCCACCCCAAACACCCACCACCTTCCACGCCATCGTGTCTCCCCGGAGGCCTGAGCGTCACCCTCCTGCCGGGGATTGGTTAGGGGCGTCCTTTCGCGCCGTGCCGGGGCGTCGCCCTCCTGCCGGGGATCGGTTAGCGCGTGCGGGGACGGGTTAATTCGGGGGATCGGTTAGGGGCGTCCTTTCGCGCCCTCCTGCCGGGGATCGGTTAGCGCGAGCGGTGCCTTGTTCAGGGGATCGGTTAGGGGCGTCCTTTCGCACTGTGCCGGGGCGTCACCCTCCTGCCGGGGGATCGGTCCTTTCGCACCGTGCCGGGGCGTCGCCCTCCTGCCGGGGGATCGGTCCTTTCGCGCCGTGCCGGGGCGTCCTTTCGCCCCAGTGCCGGGGGATCGGCTAGGGGCGTCCTTTCGCACCGTGCCGGGGCGTCACCCTCCTGCCGGGGGATCGGTCCTTTCGCACCGTGCCGGGGCGTCACCCTCCTGCCGGGGATCCGGTTAGCGCGAGCGGTGACTTGTTGGGCGGAGGCCTGTGGCTACCTTTCCCCTCCCTCTCCCTCTCCCGCTATTGATTTTTCCAGTTTGCCAGCATGTGTGTGCGTGTCCCCCTCTATGCCCTACCCCTCGCGAGCGGTGACTTGATGGTCAGTCTGAGGGTACCACTACCTCTCCCTCTACCCGCTATTGATTTTTCAGTTTGCCAGCATATGCGTGTGTGTGTGTGCGTGTGTTACTGTTGATTTTCATATTGACTGGAGTTATATCGATTGTCTTTTCAGTGAGGGGTAGGAACGGGAAAAGTAGATTTTATACATTTTTATTGAAATATAGTGGAAAAAAAATGGTATGACAAGTTATTATATTACCTTAATCTAGTCTATTTTATTTGTTCTTTCTTAATCCAGGCTAATTTGTTCTTTCTTAATCCAGACTAAATACATACTAAGCCTACTAGTCTATTTTATTTGTTCTTTCTTAATCCAGGCTAATTTGTTTCTTTCTTAATCAGACTAAATACATGCTAAGCCTACTAGTCTATTTTATTTGTTCTTTCTTAATCCAGGCTAATTTGTTCTTTCTTAATCCAGACTAAATACATGCTAAGCCTACTAGTCTATTTTATTTGTTCTTTCTTAATCCAGGCTAATTTGTTCTTTCTTAATCCAGACTAAATACATGCTAAGCCTAAAAACAAAAATACACAATCGCCATAAAAAAAATGAAGAAAAAAATACACAACACAAGCACATATATATAAAATAATACACACAGAGCAGTACATATATAAAAAAAATTGCTAAGCACTAAATATAGGACTCTCATCAAGAACATTTATAATATTATTCACGTCCATGCTATGAGAAAAATTCAAAGAATTGAAAGCTGAAGGAAGGTCAGTGCTTGAGAAGCTTTCATTTGTTTCGTCCGCACGAGCCGCATTGGAAGGGCCCGGTTGTGGCGCGAGATTTTCTCCAGCGGCCGCAGCTGCTGCACGCCGCGCTGGTGGGTCTTCAAAGACGAGTTTCTTGGTCACAGAGATATTTTTTTTCATTGGTTTTCCCCGACCGTACGCCGCCGCTGAGGAGAAGAGACCCGCCTGACGTTTGGCCACCTGAAGTTTTTTTCTCCCAACTTTATGGAGGCTCTTCTGAGACAGTCTTGGGTCCCGGTGTTCTTGCTGCTTCGGCAAATTATTCTTTGTCATTCTTCGCCGCCGTTCTTGTCCCCGGTCGCGATCTTGTCGTCTCTGGTGCGTCTCCTGCTGCTGGAGCTGCCGCAACACTTCCGCCATATGCTGGATTTTTTTTTCCAGTCGTGATTGACGCATTTCATGATCTTTTTGCTGCAGAAGACTTCGCCGCCGCTCTCGCGATTCAGCGCCCGACGGAGAGTCAAGACACACCATCACCGAAGCGTGTCTGTTGTTGTTGCCGTGGACTTATGAAAAGATAGAGACACATTATTAGACAAAAAAAATCAATCTCTCTCTCTCTCTCTCTCTCTCTCTCTCTCTCTCTCTCTCTCTCTCTCTCTCTCTCTCTCTTTTGTAAGAATAAAAAAATACTTACTATGCGTTACGCTGGCCGGTGGGTCGTTCTTCAGACGAGACACTGGTAATGGAGGCATCACATCCTTCAGAAGTCGCAGAAGCCCCTCTCTCAGCACGCGCCGCCCCATTTTACCGACACCTCCCAACGCGCCGCGGTTGTTGTTGCCCAATGACTCCCCCGTGATGTGTTCACCGGTAGACTTGGGAGTTTCTGGAACATCCCCCGCCTCACCACCACCAACATCCGCTGAAATGACAAGAAATATATATATATATTTTTTTAAACACACACACACACACACACACACACACACACACACACACACACACACACACACCAGCGCTTGTGCGCGCAGAAAAAAAATACAAGAGGCGGATATCTCACCTCCGTTTCTGGGATGTGATGTGTTATCCACGGCTTCAGCTTGGGATGTGTTATCCATGGCTTCAACTTCTAATGCGGCTTGACCCATTATCTGATCGTCAACATCGTCAGCATGAAGAGTTGCAGCGGCAGCGTGGGGCTGTTGTTGTTGTAAGTTCATGACGGCGAAGACTTCCTCCATGATGCTCCTCTCGCAACGTTAGGGGACTGACTAAGCTACCCGGGGTTATTTGGGGCATATGCGCGCACTACCACAAGCCTTTTCTTCTTCCGAGGCTACCTCAGGTTATAGGGGACACGCCCACACATGTATGCAAACACGCGCGCACATGCCCAAAACCACAAGCCATTCTTCTTCCGAACAATAGGAAGGCGTGAACAAACTCACACCCACCCGGTCACGTCGCACGAAAAAAAAAACAGAATCCTGTTCTTAATAACTACATATAACTACACACACGCCATAAATGAATAAGCTATATACTACTTCTCTACATTTTTTACACATAGGAAAGCGTGAACAAACTCACCCACCGGTCACGTCGCACGAAAAAAAAAAACAGGCGCACACTACCACAAGCCTTTTCTTCTTCGAGGCTACCCCAGGTTATAGGGGACACGCACACATGTATGCAAACACGCGCACATGCCCAAAACCACAAGCCATTCTTCTTCCGAACAATAGGAAGGCGTGAACAAACTCACACCCACCCGGTCACGTCGCACGAAAAAAAAACAACAACATAATCCTGTTCTTAATAACTACATATAATTGCACACACACACACACGCCATAAATGAATAAGCTACATGCTACTTCTCTACATTTTTTACACATAGGAAAGCGTGAACAAACTCACGCCCATCCGGTCACGTCGCACGAAAAAAAAAAAAACAGAATCCTTGTTCTTAATAACTACATATAAATGCACACACACGCCATAAATGAATAAGCCACATGCTACGGCTCTACATTTTTTACACACACACGCACATTGTAGCATTTAATAAGTTAGCCACATATCTTAGAAATACAATGCTTGTAAGTCAGTCCTTGACTAGATTGACAAAATGTTTTTATACATGGGGCATTTAAACATTCTATAAACTGTGTATTAACACCTTTTTATTCTTCCAGGCTAAAATCATAGTATCCTTTCAAAAGCATTCAACTATCTAGTCCCTATTTTATAACATAAGTATACGAATTGAATGCAATACCGCCAAAACATTCTATAAGCTTATGGCAGGATTTAACAGGATAATCTTTCTGTCATTTAGAAACTTCGAAATTACTTAAATATAATGATGGGGTCAAAAGCGTATGTCGAAGAAATATACACTTATCACTAACATAGAACACCACCCAGTGACCCATTTTCGAAGCTTGCGGTGCGCCTAACACATTAGCAATAAAGACAATGGGCTTGTCTGACTCACTCCTTAGATTTAATTTCCTACATCGTCAGCGGGAAGACAGCCTAAGAAATATATATTATTGTGATAAAGTCTTCCTTGTAGAGCTTTCATAATTTGTTGATTATTCATTATGCTCTAGTGTCGCAAGACACGTGCCTCTCGAGTTGATTGACAACACTCCTTTGTATCCCCAAAACAGATAATTACTAAATTTTCATCAAGCCTTTTTAAGCTGAAGACTTATGCGTAAGTTTCCACTGTGTTCAAGAGGCACTGTGCCTCGTATGTCTTCAGTTCTGAATAGAAAGGGCATTACACTCTTGGCTAGGTTTGAGCGTACTAAAATACCGCCACCTCTTTGATGTAGTCTTGCAGGATGGGCGAAATGCACAGTTCGAATATTGCCAAAACCACCCCCCACCTGATGTGGAAAGCTACTCAAAAGACTTGAAAATTCACCCTCCGTAGGCGGAAGAAACACTGTTCGCAACGATGACTGCATGACCACTAGTTAAAAAAAAATATAAAACGTAATTTTTATAGCTACACAGTGGTTTGTGTCTGTCGCCCATCCCCGGCAGTTGAGGCTTTCGCGGGGAGATTCTTCGTCCCCTCTTCCTGCCCCAAGAGCATTACCTTAACGTTATTCAAATCTAGTTGGTGGGCAAAAGATCTTAGCTCCTTCAAGTAGGCCACGTTCCATTCATGATCCATCTTTCCCCTTCGTCCTACGCCGGTAGGAAAAATGACTTTTCGAATGTTTTTTTTCTGCTTTACATAATCACCTAGCTCATTGAGGCAACATTTAAAATTATCGCGTCTGCTTTGCTTGGTGTCCGACATTAAACCGTTCACATAATGCATATCTCTGCTGGTTTCAATAAAATATCTTGACACGTCATTATATTCTACAGATTCACCCTGACAAAATTGAGTCACCATACCCACCACAATGGGATAATTTGATTCCGTAGGTGGTTCCTTCACTACCAGCGACCCCACATTCGGTCTGTCACTCCAAACGACTCTGTTCAAATTATAAAGTTGTTTCCGATTTTCAAAGAGATTAGCATAGCCATACACTTCAGCCAAGTCCTTGGCTATACCGCTAAGTTTAAAACTGCTGGCGTTGATGGTGGTTACTAAACACACACTGTCGTCAATGAACTGGCGATCGGTCATTCGCCCCTTCACAGGAATGATGGGATAGTCTGACATGTTTATAGAAAAATATATTAATTCTCGCTCTTACTCACGCTTAGAGTCTCCCTGTCCCGCGAGGTCACACAAGTGTCTATATCCCACCCCAAAACAAAATCCTTTTTATACGCGATAATTCTCCCACGTCATACCCGGCATCCGCGCGGGGGCGGAGAAAGAAGGCGTGGGGCGTGGCTTTGCCCGAATTGGGGCACTTCTCCTTCCTCCCCCACCTCCGCCAAACAGTTGCGTCCTTGCCTTATTATTGCGTATAAATGAGGATCTAAGTTTGTGTTGTGGAAAAGCATTTTAATAAATGGTATATCATCAGCTTTGAAGCTAATTTGCTGTTGACGTCACTTAAGGTTTGCAATATATCAATGACGTTAAAATTATTAATGGGGCTCAAAGATTTCCGTTTGTATCCCATGTAATTCCTGGAGTATGTTTCATGAGAGCTAAGAAAGCTTTGGCGTAATCCCTTTGAGCTGCTTTCATTCTAACATCAATCCTGTTATCTATGGCGGGTTTCGAATCGATAGTATTGGTGGGGAACGTCGTGCGAGGACCTATGGCCGCTATAGATGGCGGGTGGTTGTTTGGGGTTAATACATCTTGCAGCGCGCGGCTCTTTATATTTTTTAATGCAGTTGACGCCGTGACCGTCGAGCCCGCCAACGGTTTCCGCACTCTCTTTTCTTTTTTTCCTCGTCCGTCTTTCTGTTTCGTTTTATGTTACGGCTCCCCGTAGAAGACTTGAGTAAAAATTGTTCTGCTGTTCATTTCGGGATGAGACAATATTCCTTCATTTTGTTAAAAGACCAGTTATGACACTAGCTGCCAGAGGTAACAGCACAGAGAGTATAGCGCCGCCCCGCTGCGTTCTCAGTAGTTTTTTTTAGTGTACTTACCCCTTGTTGGCGAGTTTCCTTATGTGTTTTTATATTTGTTCAGGGATTTCACAATCTTTGTATTTCGCGTAAGATTAGTTTTAGGAAATTTAGAAACACTTCTGACAAGCAATCTATATGTTTCTTGTTCAACACTGCAATTACTTTTTTCCGCTTGTCGGGGGAGAGTTTAGCCAACAACAAAACAAGATCCTTGTGAACAAAGGCGAGGGGAGGTGCTTTTTTTTTTTTCTTCTTGTTGGTGAATTCGAGGTCATTAGGAAATATCTTGAGCGTCGCGCCCACGAGTCGAACGTAGTCCCCGATGTTCAGCACACGACTGGCTTTACCTTGACGCTTTTCTCTGTTTTTATAATTATGCATTTTCTTAAACTGACGAATGATTCCTCGCGGGTCCTTCATGGCATGTACTTCGGCTGGGGTTTTTCCTAGACGTGCGTGAGGCGTGCGGTTATAGCTCTCGAGTACCTTCTGCAAGATGGAAATATACTCGAGTTTATTGTGAGCTGTCATATACCTATATATTCGATCTTTATATCAATGATTGCTTTTAGCGCGAGCTCTGTCACCGTTACAGCCACTCGCGTGAGCTCCTTTGTCTGAAACCCAGCCCGGTGGGGGAGGGAATCTCCATGCCATTCTCGGGGGTGGGGAGGGTGAGGATAAAGGCAACCGTGGAGATGATGTTGACGCTGCTGGTAGCTGGCGCGATGGGGAGACATTGGTTTCTCTCCTCTTTCTTTTGTTTGATCGATTAACGTTCTCTACGTTGTATTTCCTATATCTTTTTCTCCATAGATTACACGCCACTGGTCTAGTTCCGTGACTATACACACCCTCATCACCACTTTCACTTAAAGTATCCCCGACAACATTATGAGTAGTACTAGCAGTAGTGGCAGTAGTGGCGCGGCTAGTAGAAGCAGTTTGAGATGTCCTCCGCATTTGACGCAGATTCTCAGGTAAATCAGGGTGGCCATAAGCTCTCGTAAAACACGAGAAGGATTACCCGGCATGCTGTCATCAGAGAGCAGATGCACTCTTTTGTTGTCTAATGCGCTTAAAGTCGCCTTCTCAATGGAGGTAGTGCATACCTGACCTTTCAGGGTGCGGATGCTATAGAGGCGTGCCTTATCCACCCCCCCTTGCAGTACCTGTCTGTATTTTCATGATTATAGTTTCTCAAACTATAGTGAGGTACCCTTTATCTTTTTTTTATTTCTGCATCCTCGCCGCTTGATGTATCATGCAATTTGATAGAGTACATCTTAGGTTTCAGGCAAAGCACTTCCTTTATATGGGCCGCGCCCACTTCTGACTTGACATACCCCGCTTGACCTTTCTTGGAAGTGTCATAGGCGGGGTGGGTGGTGGGGAAGTTACTAAAATCCATTATGTATTTTATTAGGTGAATCTAATAAAATTCACTAATGTCTTGGAAGTTAGAGATGCATATGGCAGCCGAATCTGTGTCGCCGTAAATATATGAGACATTCTCTGCGCCACAGGCTTTTCGAATTATGTGGTAATAGAAGTCGTACATTTCAACCTTAGAAAGCTCCAAAATCTGATATCCAATGTAATTTGGTTGGTTGATGCGAATGTTCTTCCTTCCTCGAACAACAAGGACTCTGTCGTTACTAAGAGGTATGAGTCTCTTGAATAATGGGTCTCGTAACCTGCGCCGTAGTGCTGACTTGGAGGTTACAATGTCTGTATTTATGCTATATTTGACTGGATCCATAAGGGTTCGACCAAATATACTATTTGAAATGACTTTATAGGCTTTCTGTAGGATTTTACTGCTGGCCTCGCGTCGTGCTTTGATGTTACCCTCCATAAACTCTTTAAGAAATGTGGATTGGGTAAACTGATAGATATCGTGGATTTCTGCAATTTTACCTCCCATTCCCAAGCAAAACTGCAACATGGGTAGCGTGGTGAGGACACCATACTGAGCGCAATGCGATCCAACAAGCTTTCGCGTCACCCTAGGGAGTTGCCATCCTGTTTTCGCCATAAATGCCTTGCTGTGTTCAGACAGGTGTTGCTCGCTATCTATGTCCATGTGGTGGATGTGTAAGGGAAACTCATCCGTTGACCTAGCCACATCGGGCTCAATTGGGTGTAAGTCGCAGCGAAACCAGTACCCACGCTTCCATTCGTCTCCACATTTGCTATGTCATGAGTTCTTAACCACTCCTTTCTTTCTTCTACCGATAATTTTTAAAATTTCTCTCAGGAAGCAGCCTACACATTACTGTAGGATACAGACTATTCTTATCTAAATAGATAATGTGTGTTGGGGTGTCTCGTTCGGGGTTGAAATCAGGATTAATGTGATGGTTATTTGCAACTGCCTGTGGTTGGACTACTGTAGTAAAGCCTCCTCTTACATTGTCTCTTACAAGATGATACAAGTCTGGATCGCTCGGCTGTTCTATTTTGGCTTCTGTTGATTTTAAGAAGCTGTCGAAAGCGTATCCGGGGAGAGAGACATAATGTGTTATATCTAATCCATATGTTTCATGCAACACGCTTCGCCATTTCTGTAGAATGTCAGCAAGCAAGCCTACATCTACTAGAAGGTATGCGCGCATGTAGTCTTTTAAGGTTTGACAACCCAGGGCATTCCACACTGCTTGCGCGTGGCTGTACTCCTCCTCACTTACGCCGCGGCTTTTAAGCCTGCTATAAAAATCTTCAATGTCTGGAAGTGACTGACGCGCTAATTTGTCATTGACGAACTCGTAAGGAAAACATTGCTTTCCTGTGAGGAGGAGCTCACGCGCCGGTGCGGGGAAATGATTTATGAGCGCTCGAGTGACAGGTAGAGATTCCCCCGAGGCAATATGTTCTGCGCTGAGATGGGCCAGACTGCCATCAAGAAAGGCTCTCGCGTCGAGAAACTTTATATTGTCCACATCTACCCTCAAAAAACGTAATCCCGCTTTAGTGATTACGTTAGTTTTCTTCCTATGGAAACTCTGTCGGTCGGCTTCTTTCAGTATCAGGCTCATATCATAAGTCATGTGAAAGGCAAATGTAGGAAGTTGACAGCGGTTACTGACACATAATGTATTGCATCTTCTACATAATGCACCAAGATAGTTTGGGCCAGGTCTGGTATGATCGTGATGGCGATGTTTGTCTTTTGTATTCTGAAATTTTTTCTTACAAATCTGACACGTCGTCTGACGTTTGAAATCAATTACCGCCTCGGGGGTTAGGACCATGTCATATGTTTTCCTTTCCTCTTTAATTTTCCTCCAGGAGGAGGCCAGGTTCTTGAGAAAGTGTGACGCCGCATCTCTCCCGCAGTAATTCTGTTTGCAAACTACAGAGCCCGCTGAATCCAAGATGCAGAAGGCGTACGCCATGGCTCTGTGCTGACCGAAGCAGCAAGAACACCGGGACCCAAGACTGTCTCAGAAGAGCCTCCATAAAGTTGGGAGAAAAAAACTTCAGGTGGCCAAACGTCAGGCGGGTCTCTTCTCCTCAGCGGCGGCGTACGGTCGGGGAAAACCAATGAAAAAAAATCTCTCTGTGACCAAGAAACTCGTCTTTGAAGACCCACCAGCGCGGCGTGCAGCAGCAGCAGCGGCCGCTGGAGAAAATCTCGCGCCACAACCGGGCCCTTCCAATGCGGCTCGTGCGGACGAAACAAATGAAAGCTTCTCAAGCACTGACCTTCCTTCAGCTTTCAATTCTTTGAATTTTTCTCATAGCATGGACGTGAATAATATTATAAATGTTCTTGATGAGAGTCCTATATTTAGTGCTTAGCAATTTTTTTTTTATATATGTACTCGCTCTGTGTGTATTATTTTTTTATATATAATATGCTTGTGTTGTGTATTTTTTTTCTTCATTTTTTTTTTTTATGGCGATTGTGTATTTTTGTTTTTAGGCTTAGCATGTATTTAGTCTGGATTAAGAAAGAACAAATTAGCCTGGATTAAGAAAGAACAAATAAAATAGACTAGTAGGCATAGCATGTATTTAGTCTGGATTAAGAAAGAACAAATTAGCCTGGATTAAGAAAGAACAAATAAAATAGACTAGTAGGCTTAGCATGTATTTAGTCTGGATTAAGCAAGAACAAATTAGCCTGGATTAAGAAAGAACAAATAAAATAGACTAGTAGGCATAGCATGTATTTAGTCTGGATTAAGAAAGAACAAATTAGCCTGGATTAGGAAAGAACAAATAAAATAGACTAGATTAAGGTAATATAATAACTTGTCATACCATTTTTTTTTCCACTATATTTCAATAAAAATGTATAAAATCTACTTTTCCCGTTCCTACCCCTCACTGAAAAGACAATCGATATAACTCCAGTCAATATGAAAATCAACAGTAACACACGCACACACACACACACGCATATGCTGGCAAACTGAAAAATCAATAGCGGGTAGAGGGAGAGGGAGGGGTACCCTCAGACTGACCATCAAGTCACCGCTCGCGAGGGGTAGGGCATAGAGGGGGACACGCACACACATGCTGGCAAACTGGAAAAAAAATCAATAGCGGGAGAGGGAGAGGGAGGGGGAAAGGTAGCCACAGGCCTCCGCCCAACAAGTCACCGCTCGCGCTAACCGATCCCCGGCAGGAGGGTGACGCCCCGGCACGGTGCGAAAGGACCGATCCCCCGGCAGGAGGGTGACGCCCCGGCACGGTGCGAAAGGACGCCCCTAACCGATCCCCTGAACAAGGCACCGCTCGCGCTAACCGATCCCCGGCAGGAGGGCGACGCCCCGGCACGGCGCGAAAGGACGCCCCTAACCGATCCCCCGAACAAGGCACCGCTCGCGCTAACCGATCCCCGGCAGGAGGGCGACGCCCCGGCACGGCGCGAAAGGACCGATCCCCCGGCAGGAGGGTGACGCCCCGGCACAGTGCGAAAGGACGCCCCTAACCGATCCCCTGAACAAGGCACCGCTCGCGCTAACCGATCCCCGGCAGGAGGGCGACGCCCCGGCACGGTGCGAAAGGACCGATCCCCCGGCAGGAGGGTGACGCCCCGGCACGGCGCGAAAGGACGCCCCTAACCAATCCCCGGCAGGAGGGTGACGCTCAGGCCTCCGGGGAGACACGATGGCGTGGAAGGTGGTGGGTGTTTGGGGTGGGGTGGGTGGGGGGGAATGGTCACTTTTGGGTAGGTTTGTGACCACTCCCCGGTTGGGTAGTGGGGAGGTCCCCTCGGCGGCTGGCTGCCCGCGCGGCTGGCTGGCCGTCCGGCTGACTGGCCGCCCGGCTGACTGGCCGCACGGCCGGCCGGGAAATTCGACGTACAAAATTTTTCGACGTCATTTTTTTTTGGCTGCAAATTCTTGATCATGCTTGCGAATTATTTTGGTCCCGTCACTGTCACCATTACCTACTACTCTGTGCTTCCGTGCTGACACCCTGCCTGGTCAAACTCTTTCGCCTCTGCCTGTCAATATCTACCTTTCCTGGGAGTATGCCTTGGTACAGCCTGTGCCTAAGAAGGGTGACCGTTCCAATAACTCAAACTACCGCCCCATAGATTTACTTTCTTGTCTATCTAAAGCTTTTGAATCAATCCTTAACCGGAAGATTCAAAAGCACCTTTTAACTTTTGACCTTCTATCTGATCGCCAGTATGGGTTCCGCAAGGGGCGTTCTACTGATGATCTCTTTACCTTCCTAACTAACTCTTGGTCATCCTCTCTTAGCCGTTTCGGTGAAACCTTTGCTATTGCGCTTGACATATCAAAAGCTTTTGCTAGGGTCTGGCACAAATCTTTGCTTTCCTAACTACCCTCCTGCGGTTTCTATCCTTCTCTCTGTACCTTTATCTCCAGTTTCCTTTCTGACCGTTCTATTTCTGCTGTGGTAGACGGTCACTGTTCTTCCCCTAAACCTATTAACAGTGGTGTCCCCAGAGGCGTTCCTAGAGTATTTAGTATCCTGGGCGGAATATAATTTTGAACCCCCCTACCCTGGTGTGTGTGTGTATATATATATATATATATATATATATATATATATATATATATATATATATATGTATATATATATATATATATATATATATATATATATATATATATATATATATATATATATATATATATATATATATATATATATATATATATATATATATATATATATATATATATATATATATATATATATATATATATATATATATATAATATATATATATATATATATATATATATATATATATATATATATATATATATATATATATATATATATATATATATATATATATATATATATATCACCTTTTATATCTTCCTCTTTCTTCCCTCTCCTTAGCGCCTTGACAGCAATTTTTCTTCCTGTGATTCTACTTCTTCCTCTTTCCTCCTCGCTCAAACTTCTTCTTAGAACTCCACCCTGTCTCTCTCTTGCATAAACTCTACAAATGGTCTCAAAGCTCCTTTATGCCTGTTAAATCCTCTCTAAGAACTCCACTTGACTCTTTCTGCTTGTATTCTCCCCTCATTCCAAACGATGTTTTCTATGCCCTCTCTGACCTCAACTCTCAGAAGGCTTATGGACCTGATGGAGTGCCTCCTATTGTCCTTAAAATCTGTGCTTCCATGCTGACACCCTGCCTGGTCAAACTCTTTCGTCTCTGCCTATCAACATCTATCTTTCCTGCCTGCTGGAAGTATGCCTTTGTACAGCCTGTGCCTAAGAAGGGTGACCGTTTCAATCCCTCAAACTACCGCCCTATAGCTTTACTTTCCTGTCTATCTAAAGCTTTTGAATCAATCCTTAACCGGAAGATTCAAAAGCACCTTTCCACTTCTAACCATCTATCTGATCGCCAGTATGGATTCCGCAAGGGGCGTTCTACTGGCGATCTTCTTGCTCTCTTAACTGACTCTTCGTCATCCTCTCTTAGCTCTCACCAGTCTTTGCTTTCTAAACTGCCCTCTTTCGGATTCTATCCCTCTCTCTGTTCCTTTATCTCCAGTTTCCTTTCCGGCCGTTCTATCTCTGCGGTGGTAGACGGTCACTGTTCTTCCCTAAACCTATCAAAAGTGGTGTTCCACAGGGCTCTGTCCTATCACCCACTCTCTTCCTGTTATTCGTCAATGATCTTCTTTCCATAACAAACTGTCCTGTCCACTCATACGCCGACAACTCCACTGTGCATTATTCAGCTTCTTTCAATAGCAGACCATCACAACAGGAAGTACACGACTCCAGAATGGAGGCTGCAGAACGCTTAACCTCAGACCTTGCTATCGTTTCCGATTGGGGCAGAAGGAACCTTGTGTCCTTCAATGCCTCAAAAACTCAATTTCTCCACCTATCAACTCGACACAATCTTCCAAACACCTATCCCCTATTCTTCGACAACACTCAGCTGTCACCTTCTTCAACACTAAACATCCTCGGTCTATCCTTAACTCAAAATCTCAACTGGAAACTTCATATCTCCCCTCTCGCTAAATCAACTTCCTCGAGGTTGGGTGTTCTGTATCGTCTCCGCCAGTTCTTTTCCCCTGCGCAGTTGCTATCCATATACAGGGGCCTTGTCCGCCCACGTATGGAGTATACATCTCATGTGTGGGGGGGCTCCACTCACACAGCTCTTCTGGACAGAGTGCATGGAGTCTAAGGCTCTTCGTCTCATCAGCTCTCCTCCTCCTACTGATAGTCTTCTACCTCTTAAATTCCGCCGCGATGTTGCCTCTCTTTCTATCTTCTATCGATATTTCCACGCTGACTGCTCTTCTGAACTTGCTAACTGCATGCCTCCCCCCCTCCCGCGGCCCCGCTGCACACGACTTTCTACTCATGCTCATCCCTATACTGTCCAAACCCCTTATGCAAGAGCTAACCAGCATCTTCACTCTTTCATCCCTCACGCTGGTAAACTCTGGAACAATCTTCCTTCATCTGTATTTCCTCCTGCCTACGACTTGAACTCTTTCAAGAGGAGGGTATCAGGACACCTCTCCTCCCGAAATTGACCTTCCTTTCGGCCAGCTCTTTTGACTCTTTTTTTTGGGAGCAGCAAGTAGCGGGCTTTTTTTTTATTATTGTTTCCTTTTTTTGTGCCTTTGAGCTGTTTCCTTTGTTGTAATACATATATATATATATATATATATATATATATGTATATATATATATATATATATATATATATATATATATATATATATATATATATATATATATATATATATATATATATATATATATATATATATATGTATTATATATTCATGGTTTTCAATGTCCTGCCTTAATTTATTGGGCTATTATTATTATTATATTATTATCCCCATGCATCGTTTACTATTCCAGGCAGACAAATTCAGAGACAACCACTGAAAATCATAAATAACTGGCTGACTATCATCATTATTATCATCATTCTTATTATTATAATGATAACTCTTCTTCTTCAGTTCTTTTCTTCTTATCATTATTGTTATTATTATTATATAT
The DNA here is from genome assembly GCF_024679095.1 of Eriocheir sinensis. NCBI lineage: Eukaryota > Metazoa > Arthropoda > Malacostraca > Decapoda > Varunidae > Eriocheir > Eriocheir sinensis. Next base: position 368,322 of record NW_026111451.1, on the reverse strand, counting down.
ATGCATGATACTTCAGTCACTTAACGACGATTTCGGTGCTCTGCATGAAATGAGAATAATATTTAAGATAATAATAATAACAATAATAACAATAATAATAATAATAATAATAATAATAATAATAATAATAATAATAATAATAATAATAATAATAATAATAATAATAATAATAATAATAATAATAATAATAATAATAATAATAATAATAATAATAATAATAATAATAGTAATAATAATAATAATAATAATAATAGTAATAATAATAATAATAATAATAATAATAATAATAATAATAATAATAATAATAATAATAATAATAATAATAATAATAATAATAATAATAATAATAATAATAATAATAATAATAATAATAATTATTATTATTATTATTATTATTATTATTATTATTATTATTATTATTATTATTATTATTATTATTATTATACAAAAGCACGCGACGAAGATGTTTCCATGACGAGCTTGTTTTGTTTCCGTCACGCGCTTAGACGTCTCCCCTCTCACCTACCTACGATACCGTTCAGCGAGATTCATGCTACAACAAACACTTAGGTGTCTCCCCTCTCACCTACCTACGATACCGTTCAGCGAGATTCATGCTACAACAAACACTTAGGCGTCTCCCCTCTCACCTACCTACGATACCGTTCAGCGAGATTCATGCTACAACAAACACTTAGGCGTCTCCCCTCTCACCTACCTACGATACCGTTCAGCGAGGTTCATGCTACAACAAACACTTAGGCGTCTCCCCTCTCACCTACCTACGATACCGTTCAGCGAGGTTCATGCTACAACAAACACTTAGGCGTCTCCCCGCTCACCTACCTACGATACCGTTCAGCGAGGTTCATGCTACAACAAACACTTAGGCGTCTCCCCTCTCACCTACCTACGATACCGTTCAGCGAGATTCATGCTACAACAAACACCTAGGCGTCTCCCTTTCACCTACTTACGACACCATTCAGAGAGATTCATGCTAGAGCAAACACTAAGGCGTCTCCCCTCTCACCTTCTTACGATACCGTTCAGCGAGATTCATGCTACAACAAACACTTAGGCGTCTCCCCTCTCACCTACCTACGATACCGTTCAGCGAGATTCATGCTACAACAAACACTTAGGTGTCTCCCCTCTCACCTACCTACGATACCGTTCAGCGAGATTCATGCTACAACAAACACTTAGGCGTCTCCCCTCTCACCTACCTACGATACCGTTCAGCGAGATTCATGCTACAACAAACACTTAGGCGTCTCCCCTCTCACCTACCTACGATACCGTTCAGCGAGATTCATGCTACAACAAACAATTAGGTGTCTCCCCTCTCACCTACCTACGATACCGTTCAGCGAGATTCATACTACAACAAACACTTAGGCGTCTCCCCTCTCACCTACCTACGACACCGTTCAGCGAGATTCATGCTACAACAAACACTTACATTCAAGATTTTAACATCACATGATACAGTACAGTTCCTTAGCCTCAACATTATGCAAATATATGTTCTTTATAGTAAAGAACATCTCTGCTACAAGCAAAGCAATTCATCTGCTACAGTCATATGAAACACAAGGCGCCGTCACTCACGCGTGGCTGGAGCTGGGTAATCAAAACTCCGTCATTATCCACAGCGGCATTATATATGCCGGCATGGCTGGAGATCTGGGGGGCGGGGGCCCGGGGGTCTTGTCTCCGTGTGGGGCTGCCTCACACACTAGCTTCTACAAATGAGTATGGCAACAAATGGGGGCTCCCAAATGGACCATTTTGGGGGGCGGCGGGTCCCTTTGTTGGAGGCCTGGGGGGAACACTCCTTTAACCTCTGTTCGGGAGCAGTGAGTAGCGGGCCTTTTTTTTTTTTTTTCCTTACGCCCTTGAGCTGTCTCCTTAGCTGTAAAAAAAAAAAAAAAAATTTTGGGGGCGGCGGGCCCCTTTGTTAGGGCCTGGGGGGGCGTCTTCTTATATGACCCCAACACCCCTTCCCTTAGCTACGTCACTGAATTTAGCCATTAGACTTGAGCCTGTATCATGGCACACACCCCAAGCTGTCACCCGGGGCGGACCGCCCCTCCCGCTCCCCCCTTACTACGCCGCTGGGTGTCCCACAGGGTTTTGTCCTATCTCCCACTCTTTCTTTTGTTCAATAATGATCTTCTTTCCAAAACGAACTGTCCTATCCATTCTTTCGCCGATGACTGTACTCTGCATTTCTCATCTTCTTTTAATAGAAGACCCACCCAACAGGAACTAAATGATTTCATGCTGGAGGCGGCAGAAAGCTCAGCGTCAGACCTTACTATTATTTCTGATTGGGGCAAGAAGGATTTGGTGTCCTTCAACGCCTCAAAAACACAGTTTCTCCACCTATCCACTCGACACAATCTTCCAAACAATTATCCCCTATTCTTTGACAACACTCAGCTATCAACTTCTTCAACACTGAACATCCTCGGTCTTTTTTTTTTTTTACAACAAAGGAGACAGCTCAAGGGCACGAAAAAAAAATAACAAAAAGCCTGCTACTCGCTGCTTCCAAAAAAGAATTAAAGGAGGTGGCCGAAAGAAAGGTCAATTTCGGGAGGAGAGGTGTCCTGATACCCTCCACTTGAAAGAGTTCAAGTCATAGGCAGGAGGAAATACAGATGAAGGAAGATTGCTCCAGAGTTTACCAGCGTGAGGGATGAAAGAGTGATGATGCTGGTTAACTCTTGCATAAGGGGTTTGGACAGTATGAGCATGAGTAGAAAGTCGTGTGCAGCGGGGCCGCGGGAGGAGGGGAGGCATGCAGTTAGCAAGTTCAGAAGAGCAGTCAGCGTGGAAATATCGATAGAAGATAGAAAGAGAGACAACATCGCGGCGGATTTTAAGAGGTAGAAGACTATCAGTAGTAGGAGGAGAGCTGATGAGATGAAGAGCCTTAGACTCCATGCACTCTGTCCAAAAGAGCTGTGTGAGTGGAGCCCCCCCACACGTGAGATGCATCCTCCATATGAGGGCGTAAAAGGCCCTGTATATGGATAGCAACTGCGCAGGGGAAAAGAACTGGCGGAGACGATACAGAACGCCCAACCTCGAGGAAGCTGATTTAGCGAGAGGGGAGATATGAAGTTTCCAGTTGAGATTTTGAGTTAAGGATAGACCGAGGATGTTTAGTGTTGAAAAAGGTGACAGCTGAGTGTTGTCGAAGAATAGGGGATAGGTGTTTGGAAGATTGTGTCGAGTTGATAGGTGGAGAAATTGAGTTTTTGAGGCATTGAAGGACACAAGGTTCCTTCTGCCCCAATCGGAAATGATAGCAAGGTCTGAGGTTAAGCGTTCTGCAGCCTCCAGTCTGGAGTCGTGTACTTCCTGTTGTGATGGTCTTTTATTGAAAGAAGTTGAATAATGCAGAGTGGAGTCGTCGGCGTACGAGTGGACAGGACAGTTTGTTATGGAAAGAAGATCATTGATGAATAACAGGAAGAGAGTGGGTGATAGGACAGAGCCCTGTGGAACGCCACTGTTGATAGGTTTAGGGGAAGAGCAGCGACCGTCTACCACCGCAGAGATAGAACGCCCGGAAAGGAAACTGGAGATAAAGGAACAGAGAGGGATGGAATCCGAAAGAGGGCAGTTTAGAAAGCAAAGACTGGTGCCAGACTCTATTGAGGGCTTTCGATATGTCTAGCGCAACAGAAAAAGTTTCACTGAAACGGCTAAGAGAGGATGACCAAGAGTCAGTTAAGAGGGCAAGAAGATCGCCAGTAGAACGCCTCTTGCGGAATCCATACAGGCGATCAGATAGAAAGTTAGAGGTGGAAAGGTGCTTTTGAATCTTCCGGTTAAGGATTGATTCAAAAGCTTTAGATAGACAGGAAAGTAAAGCTATAGGGCGGTAGTTTAAGGGATTGGAACGGTCACCCTTCTTAGGCACAGGCTGTACAAAGGCATACTTCCAGCAGGAAGGAAAGATAGATGTTGATAGGCAGAGACGAAAGAGTTTGACCGGGCAGGGTGTCAGCACGGAAGCACAGTTTTTAAGGACATTAGGAGGCACTCCATCAGGTCCATAAGCCTTCTGAGAGTTGAGGCCAGAAAGGGCATAGAAAACATTATTTGGAAGAATCTTAATAACAGCCATAAAGGAGTCAGAGTGGGGATGAGTAGGAGGAATATGCCCAGAATCGTCCAGGGTGGAGTTCTAACAGAAAGAATTACATACGTAGATTTAGACCCCAACAACAGTCGTGCTGTAGAGCTGAGAAAGGAGGAGGAGGAGGAGGAGGAAGAGGAGGAGGAGGAAAGAGCGAGTAAGAGAACACAACAAAAACAATATCAACAAAAATCAGAACAAAAAGATGAAGAAGAGAAATTTAGAGATGGTTAAAAGAAAGAAGACAAGAACAAAGACAATCAATGGTGGTGTTTGATATTGCTGGAAGTGATGTTAAAGAAATGGCACAAATTCTAACTTCACTATCTGATTACGACAGGTTATTGCTCTCTCTCTCTCTCTCTCTCTCTCTCTCTCTCTCTCTCTCTCTCTCTCTCTCTCTCTCTCTCTCTCTCTCTCTCTCTCTCTCGTGAACATCTTAGATTTGAAATTTTGAGAGAGAGAGAGAGAGAGAGAGAGAGAGAGAGAGAGAGAGAGAGAGAGAGAGAGAGAGAGAGAGAGAGAGAGAGAGAGAGAGAGAGAGAGAGAGAGAGAGAGAGAGAGAGAGAGAGAATGGAATTTTAAAAAGAATTTGCCGACGCTCAAAGGAGGAAGAAGAGGAAGAGGAATAGGAGGAGGAGGAAGAGGAGGAGGAGGAGGAGGAGGAGGAGGAGGAGGAAGAACACTAAAGAACACAAAGAAAGAATAAACAACAGCAGACCTGGTCGTCCTTAAGAGGCAATTTGTGACAAGCTACACTAACTATCTAATCAAAAGTGGGAGATGAAGGACAGCAAAGGCGAAGGCTCCTCCCCACCCCCCATCCCTTCAGCCAGAGCTGGCAGGAAAGAAAAAGAACCATGCAGCATGAAAAAAACTGCATGTAAATTATGTAGGAAAGAGGAAAAAACTATACATTCATTTAATACCCTGCATATTATAAATCTGAAATCAGTGGGCAGCTAACAGAAGTTTTTAGGAAGTCACTAGACACAGGGGTGGTGCCTGTTTCATGGAGGCAGGCACACGTTATTTCTATATTTAAGAAGGGAGACAAATCTTCTATGGAAAACTATAGGCCGATTAGTTCGACGCCAGTTATAGGTAAAATGCTTGAGTCAATAATAGCTGATAGTATTAGGGACCATATTGACAGACAATTTAATTCACGACTCACAGCATGGGTTTATTAAGGGAAGTCGTGCCTCACTAATCTTTAATCCTTTTACAATAGAGTCAACGAGGCAGCTGACAATGATGAGAGTTACGATGTAGTTTATCTTGATTTTAGTAAGGCCTTCGATAAGGTACCTCACCAGAGACTGTTAAATAAAGTCAGGGCTCATGGAATAGGAGGGAAGGTTTATGATTGGACCAGGGCGTGGATTAGCGACAGGAAACAGAGGGTTACCATTAACGGTAAAAAAATCAGAATGGGGTAATACTACCAGTGGGGTTCCTCAAGGTTCAGTTTTAGGCCCGCTTTTATTCATTATCTACATCAGTGACATAGACAATGGGATAACTAGTGACATAGGTAAATTTGCAGATGACACCGAAATAGGACGCGCTATTAGGGCAGGGGAGGATGCTAAAGCACTGCAGGAGGATCTCAACAAACTGTCAGCTTGGTCAGAGACATGGCAGATGAATTTTATCATCACCAAGTGGAGCGTACTGAGTGGAGGAACACGCAACCCATTACACGGGTATATTTAGACTCCACAGCGATAGGCAGATCAGAGTGTGAAAGGGATTTGGGACTCGGACCTAAAACTAAGGGAGAGAGAGAGAGAGAGAGAGAGAGAGAGAGAGAGAGAGAGAGAGAGAGAGAGAGAGAGAGAGAGAGAGAGAGAGAGAGAGAGAGAGAGAGAGAGAGAGAGAGAGAGAGAGAGAGAGAGAGACACGAGGGGACGAGGACATTCCAGACGCAGAACAAAACAATGCAGGAGCGCTGCGCCTAACAAGGTTCCTGGGGCAGCGGGCGGCCAGCTGACATTTATCGCGAGGGACTGGGTGACGCGTGCAAATCTAAAGGTTCGTACAGTGTCCCCTTACTGGAGCAATCACGAGAGCGAGGCGGGAAGAGAGAGAGGACAAGAGAACAACAACAACCGGGAGACCATCAAATGTAGGACAGGTTTAGCTAACGTTGCTGTTAAGCGGATTAGCGCGTTGCTGGGCTCACCATCACTTTTGGCGTTGTGAAATTAGCTTGTAGAGCAAAATCAGTGGATTCATATTCTCAAGCATTCAGATTTGATAAGGCTTTCATAGAGGTTGTGGGTAGTTTTAAAAGCTTTTTGGCAGTTCAACAAGACACTAGGCGTTGTGAATTTAAAATGTAGCTGAAAATCGATGTTCTGGATCCTTATCCTCAAACATTCACATTTAATAAGGCTTTCATAGCAGTTGTGGGTGCTTCTATGGGTAGTGATAATGATAGTTTGAGAAGGCTTCTGCACCGTGAATGTGAAAAACACTTTCGAGTACTTCAGACGATGGAAAAAACGCAAATGTAAAGTAATTTACTTCGACCTAAAACAAAAACACCGCCTGAGAAGATTTGAGCAGAAGAAAATAATCACTCATTTGCACCGTGTTATAAATATGGTTCCTTGAGTTAACGTAACACGCTCTTGATTGATTGGTGTTAGCGTGGTGATGAGTCCATTAGCACCACCACCACCACCACCACCACCACCATTTCCTATTTTCACTAAATACCATCACCACAACCACCAAAACCAAACCACCATTTCCTATCTCCGCCACCACCACTACCACCGAAGTCAACAGTTAAATACTATTATTCTCTTCGTTTCCCCGTCAAAGCGATTTTTCCTTCACTCCATCGACGCGGCCATTCACGGGTGAGGGAAAGGTAGGCCGATAAACAGCCCGCTCGAAACTGTGTACACAATTACACATTTTGCCCCCGCCGCCGTGGAAAGCTTTGTTGATGTTGAATCCAGAAACTGCTCAAATATTAGCCGGGAGAGAGCGGCGAGGCGGGGCGCGGGGTAGTTACGGAGGCCGAGAAGTACAGGCTGGCAGAGTCGCCGCCGAGTTTGGGATTTTCTTTTTTGAAGGCTGTTATTACTGTTATTATTGTTATTATTATTGTTCCGTCCTTTTGGAAGAGTGTGGCGGAGGTGGGGACAGTGTGTGTGTGTGTGTGTGTGTGTGTGTGTGTGTGTGTGTGTGTGTGTGTGTGTCGCCTCCCGAGGTGTCATTAGAGTTCAAAGGCTGCAGCTGTGTCACGCCATCAACATACACAGTCACTGGACGCCCCGGGACACTCCGAGATGCCCGTGTCAGCTGACCATCGCATGAGCGACGCCGGGGCGCGGCGAGCACTGCACACCCTGCGGGGCTCCATCACGCTGTCTCGCCTCGCACTGTAAAATGGCCACCCCACAAGTGCCCCGCCATGCCAGGGGCTCTCACAAGCTTACCGCTCCTCCGTCATCTTCATGCTGATGTTTTTTTTTAAAAACACAACACCCACTAGGAGGAGTGCCAAAAGCCTGCAGCCACAAGAAAGCCGTCCACGCTAGTGTATCCCCGTGAATGAGGCACAGCGTAGCGGCCATTACGTCACGGGCTGCCGCTGCGCAGTCGCCCCGCCCTCCGCCGCCACACTGCCCCGGCCCTCCGCTGCCCTGCCCGTCCTCTGCTGCTGCCCGGCGGGGTGCCACCATTGGCCTGAAGCTCACATTACCTCGTCTCGGTGTGACAGGCGCCAGTACCGGCACAGTAATGGGTGAGAGATAAAGCGCAAAGTGGCCTCTGGTGACCTGCCCGCCGCCAGGCGACACAGTCGGTCTCCCTCGCCCCGCTCTCTGCCTGTCAGTCCCCGGCCCTGGCCTTCTCTGGTCCTCGTCAGTGCCCTGGGGACACAGTAACAGTCACTTACGGATGCTGGCGGCTCGTCTGTGCATAAAGGGAGGCAGGAAAAGTGACGCTGAAGGCAGAACACAACGCCGGGGTCGCCCGCGAGCGGACCAATCAAATCACACGGGGTGTTGTGCTCCCTCAGAGCAGAGAGCGGGGAGGGAGTGGAGGGGGCGGAGGGCTTGGCCACGCGGAACATGGCCGCCACGCGCTGGGACCCATATAGCCTAGTTCAAGGAGACTATAGAACAGGAGAGGACTCTATGGGAGACCGTGGGGGGGTGGTGGTGTATGTCGGTTGCAACAGATGGCGCAGGAGCAGCTTTGTTTACATCCAGGCGCCTCCCCCCCTCCAGACCAACCCCCAACACCCAGAACCAATCAGCAGTGTTACTACATGGGATCAAGCAGCAAATTTTGCTACTTTTTTCTTCAGTTTGGTTATTAACCATTTTAAATAAAAAAAATAGAGGTAGATAAATATTAAAATGAACAGTAGGAACTATATATATATATATATTTACTAGGTTGACTGCATGTCATGAGTAATGCTATTATTGTTATATTATTATACCGCAATTATATTACTTTCTCTGCATTTGTGGAAGGCTACCAGTGGTTAGATGTGTTTTATGTGTTCTGTATACATACTGGAATGAACCAGGGTTGTAGCCCTACTGCCGTTCTTTAAAATATATATGATCATGTTTTTCTTCCAAACTCATTGTTTTAGCACGCACGCTGACTTCCATCAGTAATGATTTACATTGAATCATTGGTTTGTAGGGGGAAAGAGTGGGTGAATATAATTATCTCGGTCTAACTTATACTGTTTATTATACCGCTATTCGCAGCAATATCTTTCTCTGCTCCGATTGCAACGCTGCCTCGTTCAAAAATCATAACACCTCCGCGGCCGCCACGTTTACCAGCCGGAGCCTCAAATCATGTCCCTTTGTGGTGATAAAGAGGACACAGCCTGGTGTGAAGCTACATTTATTACGGAAGGATGCCAGCCGGGGTAAGTGATATATATAAATAATGATAATGTGGAAATTCTAATCATTTTCACGCTGACAGCTGTTCTGAACTTGCTAACTGCATGCCTCCCCTCCTCCCGCGGCAAGAGGCCGAATGGCCTACACACGGCAGCTCCAGATTCCTCCCCATTACCACCTGTCAGCCTCGTCCATGTAGCTATCCAGTCTACTCTTAAAACAAGCTATCGTCCCTGCACTCACTATGTGATTGCGGAATATATTCCATTCCCCCACCACCCTATTACTAAACCAATGCCTGCCCATTTCCCTCCTAAATCTATACTTTTCTAATTTAAGTCAATTACTGCATGTTCTATCTTGCCAAACATCTTATGCAAAAGTTAACCAGCATCTCCACTCTTTCATCCCTTACACTGATAAACTCTGGAACAGCCTTCCATTGTCCGCATTTCCTCCTGCCTATAATTTGACCTTCAAGAAGAGTGTATCAAGACTCTACTTTTGTCTGTTTGGGAGTGGCGAGTAGTGGGGCTTTTTTTTCTAGTACGCTTTGTTGCTCTTGAGCTGTCTCCTTTGTTTAAAGAAAATAATAGTTAAATAAATGGAAGTTGGCCGCCAATGCTTCCAACACATTTTGGTGCCATATCTACAAGTGGCTGGTGACTGTATGTATCTCAGCAACCTGCATGCATCTATGCCATTCCTATCATGGTGCATGGAGCAAGCTTCACATAACACTCAGACAGAGACAGTTTAATTATGGTTACATATCAGACTCAGTTTATTGCTCAGTCTATTAGATGCAGTGCTGTTGATATTGTTAGTGGTAGTATTAGCACAATTAATGTATTTATTTTAATTAATTTATCAATATTTATTTATTATATTCTTAGTGTTTGAAAATTCCAATACTAGCATTAAGAGAAACAAAAATATCAGAAATATATTTAACCTCATTAATTATTATTGCTTTTCTTATTATTACTTTCTTCAATGTCCTGGCACTTTGACATCTAGTGCTTTTCTGTCTAGCAGCCAAAATTGTGGTCTTTCTGAATGTGTATGTCCTAAGTCTTCATTGGTGTATCTAGCTATATAACAAAAATCTGCATCTCTCTCCCTTCTCACCCATTTTTTTTTTTTTTTTTTTTTGTACATCGCTGCCTGTTGCGCCGGTAGGCATCTTCCTGGTGGGGCCTGATGGTTGGCCCAAGGCTTCTTCCAGGTAGGGCCTGATGGTCGGCCCAAGGCTTCTTCCAGGTGGGGCCTGATGGTCGGCCCAAGGCTTCTTCCAGGTGGGGCCTGAGTGGGGGTTTATAAAGTCATTAGCGTTCTGGCGCAGGCGGCGAGTGACAATGGCGCCATCTTGCATTGGCTCATGCCCTGCCCCGGAACTCGTTCTTGATTCGCTTGGACGGCTTCATCTAGAGTCCGAGTTGATGGGTGGTCTTCAGGACAGCATGTGGGTAGTTTTAAGCCACTCGGCGGTGACTGAAAAATCCGAGTGGTAGCGTGGGGATTCGAACCCGCGTCGTCCATCACGCGGTGAATGTGGGCCCAGTACGCTACCACTTCGGCCACCGCCTACCTCCGTACATCCTTTCAGTATCCAAAGAATTTCAATTTACATCTTGTAATCACTCAACTAATGCAGTGCAATCCTCATCTCTGTATTTTACCGTGTGGACATACTCTTTCCTTCCATGTTCCACTGTCGTATGTTATTCCATATCTAACACAACCACATCCCAACAGATCCGAACACGTCCGATATCATCCAAGAGAATGTGGCAGCTGAAGGGGGAGAGGCCAAGAAAGAGGCCAAGGGTGAAGACATTTAGCCACCCCCCCTGAAGTACATGGCATCATTCAACCCTCTTGGTGAGCTGCAGGAGTGTGCTTCCCATTCCAGTGCACCAGCTCCATGTACTGATTTTGGTATGAATACTTCATCTAGTGTTTGTTGATTGTTGTGTTATTAATCTAATTATGACTTCACAAAATAGACTGTGCAAGTCACTTAACACATGCCCTGCACAACATCACTTTTAAGTTGTAGAATTCCTTCATATGGATGCTGATTTATGTATCCTGAAATGATTGGATATTGATTGTCTTAACATTTTTTTTTGTCCATGATCACTGAACCATGTTACGGTATGTCTTTGGGTGTAGATCCAGGAAATGAGTTTTTGGGAGGACGTCAGACTTTTTGCGGGTGGAAGGAGCATTAGCGTTACCGATTAGCCATTCTCGGCAGTCCTGGTCTTGAAAAACTGGTGGTGACCTATATCAATGGGTATAACGGCCTGGACTTTGTGCCAAAGCATTGTTTTAGCCGCAGCGCGCTTTTGAGCTAGTTTTTCTGTATCACTCAGGACCATGGGGGGGGGGTTGGGGGCCCCCCCTTGGATCCACCAATGTAGCTATGTCTTATAATATATCTATCCTTTACAGTCTGATGGTGCATCCTTCTAGGTTGTCAAGTTTTAGTAGCTACTCATGAGAAGTATTCCTTATAATGATCATTGATTTCCAAATGGTTTGCACTAAAAAAAGTGTCGTGAAACCTGCCGCAAATAATAATCAGCTGTAGTCAACCCTTGCTTTAAAGAACCAATATGGAGGAAGGGGGTGATGTTATATCCAAAAATCTTTTACATCTGAAGTATCCAACCTTTTTGTGTATAATAAACTTTGTTTGTAACATGAACTTAAAATTTCACAATTTCCATACATGATTCTTTTTTCCTTGTATTTGATGATTAATCCTGACATATATTTCCATTATCAGTAGGTAATATATAGTAACAAGACAATAATACACATTATAACAATGTATATATTATAGCCCAATGAGTGCACGAGATCATTTACCTCATCAGTGACGCCAAGTCCGGGAGTCCTTCCCTAAATTATTTGCCCAAATTTGTGACACCAAGTATAATAACTAGTTTTAGTGACCATTTGCATCCATTTTTCACTTTGATTAAAAAATTGCCTCTCAACAGGGTGTGAACTTGATGGGGTTGGAGGAAACTCGACTCGGCCATCAAGCTCACCACAACATAGTAAGAAACCTCTTGTTCTCAGTGATAATTTATCCTCTTTAGTTACTATTCCGTGTTGCTTTAATCACAACTAATGTGTTGGAAACATTACAGCTTAATAACATACTTCACATCTCTGCATACAAATTGAGTTCAATATTCAACTGTTACACCAGTAGGCTTCATATCTCAAAAAAAAAAGTATGTAAAAAGGTTGAAATTTTGAATGATATATTTAAACTCTTTATTATGTTTCTATGGGTGTAGTACCGTTACGATTAGTCGAGTGATCAGCACATGGGTCTTATGTTTTTGATAGCATAGGTTCAAATTTTGCCATAGGCTGGCATTTGATAGTAACAGTAGTGTCCACAGATATCTACCTGTTTCTTGTTTATCCTGTTCCAATTTAAACCATGACTGGCCACTCTTTGAAGAGGTAGCATAACCTTGAAGTGCCACTAACAAACCTTTGTCCATTCTTCTGATGTGATCCTTTTTTTTTTTTTTCCCACCTTCCTATAGCGCCGGTAGGTTTTCTTCAGGCGCCTGGCGGTCGGCCCAGGCCCGTCATGATGCAGGCTTTTTTTTTTTAGTGGTGCCATTTAGTATTTGCTCATGCTGCCGCCCAGAACTCATTCTTGATTCACTTGGATGGTTTAGCAGGGCTTAGGTATGACTAACATTGCAGAAACAAGGAATTTTTAGATTTTTAGTGTGGCAACACATTGACAAATGTTTTAGTATGGACTGAACATCAAAGATATATATGGTAAATGGGTGCTTGTGGATCTTGACATTATATCTGTCAAGAGTCTCCAGTTGTATCCTCTCCCCCATCTCTCCTGAAAATATTACTCTTGTCAGGCAATCTAAGTGAAGCCTTCCATCGAAGCTGGCGTGCAGACATAATGTCAATGCTTAGATTCACTGTCCTTATAGCACTGAAAATAATGCAATTACATGCACATATTTTATTATTTAGAATTGTGATTAAATATTTTTGCATGTATTTTCAGACATGAAAAGTGAAAATTGCTGCACACAACAGTCTGTCGTCTACACCGGGAGGCAAGGCAGCTCAAAGCCCAGGCTGTTACAAATCCTGGGCAGTTTTTGCCCAGAGCCAGCAATTTTTTTGATCCAATAGGGATGGATTTTTTTTCTGAGGTCAGGTTCAACATGCTGCAAGATGCCAAGATCTAAGCCTAGTAGGAGATATGGGTTACAAGAGAGGAGGTTTGCTCTGGCCTTATACTATCAAAGTCCAAATGCTAATAGATTTCTGAGCACAGTATTTCACTTGTCTTCAGTTTCAACACTTCACTCATGACTCAGGGGTATTTCAGTAAATGTTGGCTGGAGCAAACAGACTCTGACAGCCCTGCAGCAAAGAGCACAGGCTTTGTCAAAAGAAGAGAAACTTCGTGGGATTTGCCATTATTTAGTATTACTCTTGTTACGCCAAGAATTTTTTTCCATATACTTTGCCAAATATTGCAAGTAATGCACCACTGTTGGGCTTGCTTGTTATAAATCAGATCTTGTTCAATTAACAAGCTTTGGGCGTCTGCCACTTTCCAGTTGTAATGCAAGGAATCATTTATCCTCCCTGCTAGATATCACACGTAATGCACCATTGTTGGTTTTGCCTGTTATAAATCGGATCTTGTTCAGTTAACAAGCTTTAGGTGTCTGCCACTTTCCAGTTGTAATGCAAGGAATCCCCTGCCAGATATCGCATGTAATGCACCATTGTTGGTTTTGCCTGTTATAAATCAGATCTTGTTCAGCTCACAAGCTTTGAATATCTGCCATTGTTTATTTCAGGTGTAATGCTTGGAAGCATTTGTTCTCTTCCCTACCCAACAGTATGCAATGCTTTATTGTGGATTTTGCCTGTTATATTTAATCTTGTTCAGGTAGCAAGCTTTTGGTGTCTGCCTTACCTAATATGTGCTGCAGTGACACTTGGCTTGGTTTCATGATGTGAAATACAGCATGCAATTTCATCACACTGAGTGTCTATCATCACGTGTCTGGCATCATTAATGTGGCTTCCAGGAGTAATCTTGTTTGTATTACAGCTTGCAATTTTTTTTCTGCTTTACATGATATACATAATCACATAGGTATGATTTACAAAATGTAATGGCAGTTGATATTCTTGACTAATGCCTCATAAACCTTGTGGAAAAAAAAAAAAATTTGGGGGGGGGTGTCGGACAGAGAGTGGATTATTTGATTGGCCAGTTCATGGAGTTTCATATCAAATGATTTTATTACATCCAACTTTAATGTGTACTAAAAACATATATTTTATTACATCCAGCTTTAATGTGTGCTAAAAACATATATTTTATTACATCCAACTTTAATGTGTGCTAAAAACATATATTTTATTACATCCAACTTTAATGTGTGCTTCCTGCAATAAATGCTACATGTTTACTGATGTAGCCTATGAAATACATATCACTCTCTGCCCTGTAATTTGGTGTGTCACATACTGCAGCATAACTTTAATGCTATTTTCTTACACTATGAGTTGCCTTATTTTGTCTCATTTGCTTTTATCATATGTGCCTCCGCTGCATAGTTGTGCCTGCTGAGCTTAATATCTTCATGACCCTGACACCAAGGTCAGAACTTGTGAGATCATACCGTGTCCTACATCCCTTTTTCACCTCCAGGCTCGGCTGTCTCCCAGGACCACCAAGTTATTGCATTCCATTTAAGACAAGTCATGTGTTACCTTCTTGATGTCCTCCATCATGTATTTCAGCATGTTTTATGATGCTTTGCTCTTATATTGATGTGCCTTGCAACATTTTTATACAGTTTTCATTGTATATAACGCACCATTGTTGGTTTTGCCTGTTATAAATCGGGTCATGTTCAGTGAACAAGCTTTGAGTGTCTCCCATTGTTTATTTCAGTTGTAATGCTTAGAAGCTTTTGTTCTCTGCCCTGTCAAGCAGTATGCAATACTTGCCATTATCTGGCACTTGCACAGTTAGTATGATATTTTTACTCAGCTAAGAGCATTTTTGCAAAAGGTAAAGGTACGGTTAGGGGCATACGCTGTAGCAGCGCGTGGCCTCGGTGCTCATCTCTGTAACATTGGCCCTTGAGCCTGTGGTGTTAGGGAACCCATTACCCTGGTACACAGGACCAGTGTGACATCCTGGTTACCACAGTTGCAAAGGCATTATAGAAATCTAGCATGCATAGAATGTTGTATGCTTTGTTTGTATTTAAAGCACTGGATATTTTTGCTACACACACACACACACACACACACACACACACACACATATATATATATATATATATATATATATATATATATATATATATATATATATATATATATATATATATATATATATATATATATATATATATATATTAGCAAATGCTTTCTACACCATATTTTTCCTAAAATAGCAAATTGATATAGTGTAGATAATACTTAATAAAACATAGGAACAAATATATTCTTCTTTACCTCATTAGTAAATCATTTTACAATAATGAAATAAATAAGTAAAGGCTGGATAGGGTGCTGTGACAGGTACTTCAAAAATAGTAAAGCTACCCCTGAAAAGTGACGTTTTTGGTGGGCTGCAATAGATAGGCGCTACTTCCGCACGCCCGAGGAATTACTACATACCACTATCTCTTCGTATACAGTCTCTTTGGCCTAGTACAGCCCCGTTATCCTGCCCTAGCGACTCCAAGCCCCTCCTTCCTCCTGTCCAAATGAAAGGGTTAACCAGAACCTTCACTCTATCGTCCCTTCCAATAGTGAACTACACCGCAGCCTCCCTTGAACGGCGTATTCTTAATTAAACTTTTTGCTACAGCTGTCGGCTTCATACTTGCTTAAAGAAAATATATTAGAGCATTTTTTCTCTCTCTCTCTCTCTCTCTCTCTCTCTCTCTCTCTCTCTCTCTCTCTCTCTCTCTCTCTCATAACTAACCCTGTTGCCAACGAGGGCCGCGCCATTCCCTTCCATCCTTGTATTTCTGTTTCACTGTCAAATATTCCCGGATGACAACACTCGCGAGCGTCAGTCACTTGTCACTATGAGCCATTCAGCGGACAGACGTATTGCCTTACATAATGTTATACTTATTTAATCCCTAACGACCCGATGTGTCACACGGGGATCCCAGATCGGGGCTGAACTGTGTATTGCTTCGCTGCGGCCGTTCCTGCTCGCTGCCGCTTGTGCTTTAAATATGTAGTTGTTATGGAGATGAAAAGGAGGTGGACACATATTATATTCCTAACGCTACGGGTGTTCTCGCTGTCACTCAGGGTATTAAATATGTGGTTGTTTATAGAAGTATGAATGTTAATACTTTCTATATGTTATAAAAGTTAAAATGTAAAATGTAGTTGTTATATAGAGATGAATATGAGGTGAACGTATATATTCCTAACGCTGCGGGTGTTCTCGCTGTCACTCAGGGTATTAAATATGTAAGTGTTCATGTAGAAATGAATGTTTGTAATCACTCTCCGGGTTAAAAGGCAAAATGTAAAATGTATAGTTGTTATTTTATTCTTTTTTACATATTTCCGTCTGTCCTCAAACACACACTCGCTCGGTCGCCCCTACATAAAATTTTCGCCGTCCTAGTGACCACAGATTATTAAAGACGTAATTGTCTATATATGAAGTTTATTTTCTTATCTTTTCATTTTTTTACAGGGCAGCAATAATACCTACACATGTCCATATTCTCGCTGGCCTTCAAACACACTCACTCACTCGCTCCCACACATGATATTTTCGACCATCACACAAAAAGTTTGAAGTGCAAAAGTACAGAAAACACTCTTTGGTGCCGCCGTGAGCTTAGTAGAACGCGCGCGCTCCGCTCCTACATTTCAAAGTCAAACTCGCAGTCACAAAGTTGAAAATGCAAATATATGGTCACGCCGGCCTTCAGTGGCGAGAGTCTCCCTCGTTTTGGGAGGATCCACCTGGAGCCTGCCCGCCCCGTGCTGCTGATTGGCTTACTGTCAGCATGGCGGCTTTGGATGGATGGGTGCGCTTTCATTGATAATGTATTATGTCATCAAGTACTGGCAGAGTGTTCCGAGAGGCTCAGTTCTCACCATAAATGGGTGCTCTGTCGCCTGCGATGAAAAACATCCAAGAGAATAACTGGAACAACTACTGAAATGTGTTGGCAAACACTTTTCGGAAACTGGTGCCCGAGAGATGTCACGAGACAGTTCCCGTCCGTGTTCCCGTCACCCTTCGGAAGGTCAAACCCAAGCCGGTAATGACCTACCTGAGGCTGAATGGAGGGATTAAACGAAGATAAAGGTTAATTAGGGCAGCAGGACAGGAGGAGAAGGAGGAAAAATTATTGTGTGTGTGTGTGTGTGTGTTTGTGTGTATGTGTGTGTGTGTGTGTGTGTGTGTGTGTGTGTGTGTGTTTGTGTGTGTGTGTGTGTGTGTGTGTGTGTGTGTGTGTATGAGAGAGAGAGAGAGAGAGAGAGAGAGAGAGAGAGAATCAGAGTAACAGGGATAAACAAAGAAACCACAATACCAGCGGGGATAGGGATTATAAACAAAAGCCGCAGAGTAGAAAAATGACTTTTCTCATGCCTTCCTATTGGCTAAGCCGCACCCACCCATAGCCAATCCCATGCGTTCTGAGGGGGTGAGGAGACCCTCTCACCACTGAAGGTCGGCGTGACTATAGAGGGGTTGCACGTGACGTCATCAGCAGCGATCAGCTGATCACTTCTCAGCTGCCCCGCAAAGGCCCGCTATTTTGGGAGGCAGATATTTACCGCAAGAGAGCTCCTCAGCTTTTCCCCGCCATGTTACTGTGTGGGTGATTGTGTTAGTGGCTCATCTATTACTGTGATCAGCAAATTTTGATACTTTGCAAGTGAGCCCATCATCGATATCATTAACATAAATTAAGAAGAGCATGGGGCCAAGCACTGATCCTTGAGGTACGCCGCTTCTGACATCGAGCCAGTTAGACGTAACACCGTTTAGAACTACTCTCTGTTTCCTCTCAGAGAGCCAGTCCACAAGCCAATTGTTAATTTTACCCGAGATACCGTACGCCAATAGTTTGCTGAGCAATCGTTGGTGGGGGACCTTATCAAATGCCTTTTGAAAATCCAGATATATGATATCTACTGATCTGTTTTCATCCAACACCTCAAAAATATAATGAAAAAAATCAAGTAAGTTAGTCAAACACGAACGTTTACTACGGAAGCCATGCTGCGAATTATTTATCATATTACTTTCTTCGAAGAATTTCACCATATTGTCGCGAATGATAGTCTCCATTAACTTACAAACAATCGATGTCAGGCTAATTGGTCGATAATGTCCTGGATGAGACTTGCAAGCCCCTTTTGAAAATTGGTGTGACATTAGCAAGTCTCCAATCTGATGGAACTTTTCCAGCTGTTAAAGATTTATTGAATATGATGGAGAGCGGTTTACAAATTTGATGTTTGATTTCTTTTAAGACCCTAGGGGTAATTTTGTCTGGACCAGGAGCTTTGCTTACTTTAATCTTTTCAATTGTGCGAAAAATGTCACTTTCTACGATGAGCACGCCACTTAACATCTTTTCGGTCCTTCTAACCTCCGGCGGTTGAGGTGATAAACAATCTTCGTCGGTAAATACGGATGCGAAAAAGTTATTTAGGATTGTAGCCATTTCATTTTCATCGTTCGTGTGGTTACCATTTTCATTAGCAAGCGGTCCGATACCACAAGTGAGTGACTTTTTATTATTTACATAGCTAAAAATTCTTTAGGATTAGATTTACTCGTTTCCGCTATATATTCTTCAAGATTTTTCTTGCTTCGTTTTATTAATTTCTTGGTTTCGCGGCGAATTCTGTCCAACTCTAGTTTGTCAGCCTCACTCTGAGTTGATATGTATCTAATGTATACGCGTTTTTTAAGAGATAGGCTATTTTGAATTTCGTTACTCCACCATTTGGGTTTCTTCTTAAAAGCTGAACGTCTGTTTCGATAGGGTACGCATATGCTTATGGCATTGTTAAATATTGTGGTGAAGGCACCCCAAGATTTATCAATATCTGTTTCCGCCGAGATTTCAGTCCAGTTAGAATTATTTAGAATTGATCGGAGTCTTACGAAATTCGCTCTCTGATAATCAGGCACCTTTTCTTTGCAAGGAGTTACTTTACTTTCTTTCATATTGATGCTGAATGTGATTGTTCGGTGATCGCTAGAACTAAAAATTGGACCAACATTTACTTCGTTAACTAGATCAGCTGTCGTTGAAAAGATAAGGTCAAGTATATTATTTTCCGAGTCGGTTCCTGAACGTGTTGATATAAATCACTTTCTAGTAAATTTGTGTACAGGTCGAGCCCTGTATGACAGTTCAACGGTTCACCCCATCTTTTCACTGGCAAGTTAAAGTCCCCAACAATTACTGCCTCGCAAATGCCACTTGTTTCTAATAATAATTCACTTAATGCGTGGTCGATATCAAGAGTCTGCCTTGGCGGTCTGTAGATAAGTCCAGTTACTATTTTACGAGATCTATTTTTAATTTCAATGAAGACCGTGTCTACATTGGTTATAATATCTGTTTTCACGGATACTGGATGGAGAGAGTTGTGAATATAAAAGATAACGCCTCCACCCTGTCTGTTCTCTCTTTCATGACTAAAAATGGTATAACCCGGTAATCTTTACTCCGCAATGAAATCTCTATTTGAAGTGTCTATCCAAGATTCTGTGACTCCGATGATGTGATAATGATTTGTAGCTGCGAGGACTTCTAAGTCTTCAAATTTGCTACGTAGGCTACGAGCGTTTACATGGCAAGCTTTAATGTGATTCGAGTCGGGGGTTTCGCGGGTTGAGTGCTTCCTTACGGTGGGGCTGCTGGTGTTCTCGCCTCCGCGTTTTTTGGCTTTCGAAGAGCCACTTGGTCACAGAGCAGCCTCCCGAAACGGGCTGCTCCAACAGGGTTTAAGTGGATGCCATCAGCAAGGAACAAGTCTGAATCGTAGTAAAAACTGTTCAACAAGTTAGCGAACTGGACGTTTTCTTGTGAGCAAAGGGACTGAAGTCTGTTGTTTGTGCTGAAGGCCTTACTGTAAAAGCTAGATTCGGCACCGACCCTCGGGAGGATTCCTGAGATTATGATGTTACTGGCATCCGTTTTACATTTATACTGCTTGATCATGCGGCGGTATTTCTCAAGCAGTTCCTCAGAACGGGTTGTCTTTACGTCATTCGTCCCCGCGTGAATGACAAAGAGGGTGTTTCGGTCGGCATTTCTCGTGACATCATCGCACGCTGCGGTGATGTCGTCCAGTCTGGCACCTGGATAGCAGTAACGTTTTCTGGGGCCGTTTGATGAACGACCACAGAACTCAACCAGCTGGCCACGCACCATGGAGTCCCCAACTAGGCAAGTCTCAAACTCATCCTCCATGGTGTCTGCCAGCACCTGGAACCTATTGAAGGTAGTGGGGGTCAGTAAATCCTTGGTTGCCTGCTTCGGTTTGGCTCCATTCCTTACAGGTTGGAACCCGACATCCTGTGAAGCAGGAAGAGAAGCGTTAGGTGGGGCAGGCTGGAAGTATTCTGTGAGGCAGGCTGGGAGTTAGCCTGTGAAGCAGGCTGGGGGTTAGCCTGTGAAGCAGGCTGGGGGCCAACCTGTGAAGCAGGCTGGGGGTCTGCCTGTGAGGCAGGCTGTCGGTTGTCCTGTGAGGCAGGCTGTCGGTTGTCCTGTGAGGCAGGCTGGGGGTTAGCCTGTGAGGCAGGCTGCGGGTTAGCCTGTGAGGCAGGCTGCGGGTTAGCCTGTGAGGCAGGCTGGGAGTCAACCTGTGAGGCAGGTAACACGTCCTCCCGTGAAGCAGGAGATTCGTTTGGAGAGGGCACAGTCTCGGTGTAGGGCCTCTCCACCATCGATGGTGGAGTCACTGCAACATTATTTGAAACAAATTCCTGAAGGGCTTCGAATTTCTTTTCAAGATCATTATGTATGACTTTCCATTCAGCCACAGCCTTCTGAAGTTGTAATCTCTGAATGCAGAGGCGGCAAGTTCTACTCAGCTGGAAGTACTGAGCTGCAAATCGTTCGGTACAGACGTCACACTTACGGAGGTTCGAAGGCATTATTAGAAATTTAAGCGAGTTTACAGTTTGGGCAAATATTAAAAGCGCTTTCGAAATAACTTAAAGTGTGACCATAAATTGATTTGGATAAAAATTGTGCATGGAAATTAGATACTGCTGTGTTAGATGCCTCCAACACTGGGAGTTCGCTCCCACAGGGTCTTGAAAACGCATCAAAGACCAATCGCTTGTCCTGAGCCTCGGTCACGAGAGAGACTTTCAACCCGGCGCTTTTCAGCTATTGTCCTCGAAGTTTTGTCCCAGAGAGCGTGGTCGGCGTTGTTTCTTGTTCTCAGGTTAGTTTGTAGCGTGAAGAGCTTGGAGTGATCAACGTTGCTGAGCTTGTTCAGGTACTTAAAGACTTGTATCATGTCTCCCCGCAGTCGTCTCTTTTCCAACGTGAAGAGGTTGAGTCGTTCGAGTCGCTCTTCATAGGGCTTCGTCCTCAGTGATGGTATCATCTTCGTGGCGCGGCGCTGTACTCTCTCAAGTAATTCAATGTCTTGCCTGTAATTTGGTGACCAGAATTACACGGCGTATTCCAGGTGGGGCCTTACCAGCGAATTATACAAGGATAACATAACTCCCGGCGTCTTGTATTCGAAGTTCCTCGCTATGAACCCAAGCATTGTATTGGCTTTCTTACAGGCGGACTTGCAGTGTTTTGTTTGTTTCAAGTCACTGCTGATGGTGACCCCGAGGTCTCTTTTCTCTTGCACTACATATAATGGTTCGCCACCCATGTGGTATGTGTGGTTGCTGCTTCTCGATCCGATATGCATTACTTTACATTTGGTAGTGTTGAAGGACATCTGACATTTTCCGACCACCAGTGATCAGGTCCAGGTCTCTTTGGATAATTTCGCAGTCTGCCGTCGTGAGGGCCTTCCACCCACCTTTGTGTCGTCGGAAAATTTTGAAAGATTGGATTTTAATCCAAGTTCTAGGTCGTTGATATATATGATGAAGAGTATGGGTCCCAGCATTGACCCCTGTGGCACTCCACTTGTGACCGAGAGCCACTCGGAGGCCTGTCCGTTGAATACAACTCTTTGTTTTCTTCCAGTGAGCCAGTCTTTGATTCACGCTGTCAGATTGTCGCCTAACCCCGCCGACTTAAGTTTCTTGAGGAGTCTTTCGTGTGGCA
>NW_026111451.1:274657-306898 GCF_024679095.1 Eriocheir sinensis | reverse complement strand
ATGAGTATAACCGTGAAATGGCAGAGGCCTTAAGTGAAAAATGGGAAAGTGTAAAAGATAATACAAATATTGAAAAAAGTCTTTGGAACATTTAAAGAAATAATGGTAACTACAACAAAAAAAGTGTTTGGGATGAAAGTGGTGAGAGATGGAAAAATAAAAGGAAATTCATGGTGGACAGAAGAGATAAGGAGGATAGTAAAAGAGAAAAGGGAACTTTTTAAGAAAACTCAAGAAAGAAATGTGTCTGAACAAGTAAAAAGGGAAAGGAAAAAGAAATATAGAGAATGCAAAATGAAATTAAAACAAGCAATAAAAGAAGGTAAGAAGAAAGTTGATGAAGACTTTGGAAAAAGACTAAGTGAAAATTATAGAGGGAACAGGAAATCATATTGGAAAGAAGTAAAAAACGAAAGAAATGCAGAAAATATCTCCTCAGGTAAAATAAATGAAGTTATGGATGAGAATGGAAAGATGTTGAAAGACGGGGAAGCTGTGAAGGAGAGATGGAGAGAATATTTCAAAAACTTAATGAATTTTGATGATAGACGTCCAGCAGCTGTAACAGCAGCAGTTTTGAGTAGAGGTAGAGGAGGAATATATGAAGAAAGAAGTATAACATATGAAGAAGTAAATCAGGCATTAAAAAGATTAAAAAATGGAAAGGCAGCAGGAATTGATGGAATCACAGCAGAAATGCTGAAGTGTGGAGGAGATGTAGTTATTAAATGGATGGTCAAGATATGTGAAGTAGCATGGGAGGGGAGGGGGGGTGCCAGCAGACTGGACGAAAGCCATCATTGTCCCAGTTTACAAGGGGAAGGGCAGGAGAGGGGAATGTGGGAGCTATAGAGGTATAAGTCTCCTGAGTATACCCGGAAAGGTATATGGAAAAGTCATAATAGAGAGGGTGCAAAGACTTACAGAAGAGAAAATCAGTGAAGAACAAGGAGTCTCCAGGAAGGGAAGGGGATGTGTGGATCAGATATTTGCCTTCAGGATGGTAGTAGAAAAAATAATAGCAAAAGGAAAGAAACTATACGCTGCCTTCATGGATTTGGAAAAAGCTTATGACAGAGTCGATTGGATTGCATTGTGGGATGTTTTAAAGATTTATGGTGTGGGAGGAAAACTGCTTAGTGCAATAAAGTCTTTCTATGAGGATGCATCTGCATGTGTCAAAATTAATGGAGAAACAAGTGAACATTTTGAGATAAAAGTGGGCTTAAGACAAGGGTGCGTCATGTCACCATGGTTATTCAATATTTATATGGATGGTGTTATTAGAGAAATGAAGGGCAAAGTTAGAGAAGTTGGAGTAAGACTGTTCGATGAGGGAAGGAAGTGGGTACTGAATTCAACACTGTTTGCTGATGACACGGTGCTCATTGCAGAAAATGAAAGTGACCTACAAAATCTGGTCAGTGTTTTTGATAGTGTATGTAATAGGAGAAAGCTGAAAGTAAATGTCAACAAAAGTAAAGTGATGGCTTGTGAGCGAAGTAGAAATGAGGTTGTAGATTTTGTATGCCCATATAGAGTGGGAATTGAACGTGAAAAAGAATGCAAAATAATTTTGAATGGTGAAGAAATGGAGAAGGTCAATGAGTTTAAGTACCTTGGATCAGTTATGTGTAAGCATGGTGGTACGGAGGAGAGATAATAGAAAGGGCATTGCAAGGAGGAAGGGACGAATCATGAATGGCAGAAGTGTGAGCATGGAGGTAAAGAGGGATTTGAGAAATACAATAATAGTACCAACCCTCACATATGCAAGTGAAACGTTGGCCTGGAATGAAAGTCAGAGGTCGAAAGTGCAGGCAGTGGAAATGAGTTATTTGAGGAGTGCTTGTGGTGTGAGTAGAATGGATGGAATGAGTAATGAAAGTGTGTACGAGCATTTTGGAATGTGTCACAGGGGTGAAGGGAAGAAGTGTGGAGTGGTGGAAGAAGTGAAGGACAGACCTTAAAGTGGTTTGGCCACATGGAGCGAATGGAGGAGAGTAAGATGACCAGAAGGGTGTATGTGAGTGAGATAGAGGGAGGGAATGCTAGAGGACGACCTCCAGTGAAATGGAGGGATAAGGTGCAGGAGTACGTTGGGGAGAGGGGGGAAAGATCTTTGAGAAACTTTGAGCAGGCAAGGAGGAGTGTCTGGATAGAGAAAGTTGGAAGCTCTTCTGCCGTGGCCATCCCTTGGGAGCTCCTAGGAGCAGGCGTCCATGAAATGATGATGATGATGATGAATACCAGTGGCAACAAGGTGCATGAGAGCAATTATACCAACATTATACAAGCCCCCAACAGTACTCCATCGCCAGGACTGTCACTCCAACAACAGCTACTACTACAGGTGTTACCCATATGCTCTCTCTCTCTCTCTCTCTCTCTCTCTCTCTCTCTCTCTCTCTCTCTCTCTCTCTCATTATGTTTTTTTTTTTTCCAGCTATATCTACAAGGATCTATAAAGGCGCCTTATTCCGTGAACACAAATGAGCATCAACTGTACAAGGTTTTAGTTTTTTCTCCTCTATTCTCTATTGGCATCTCTTTCCTCTTTTAACATAATTATCCAGGCACTCTCATTTTCCAACTCTCCGCCTCTCTTTTCTTCACTCTTCGCCTCATACATGGCAATCACACACTCGTACACGATACGTTAATGATTGGAATATAGTGGTCAACTTAAGTGTCCATTAGCAACAACTTGCAGATCGCAATATTCAATTTGATTATTTTATACCTAAGAATTAAGGTTTTTCTTTCTCTCATTTCGTCTAACATAATGTTCTCTTACCTCATGTCACTGTAACACAAAACACACACACACACACACACACACACACACACACACACAGAGTTTATATATGTATGCCAAACACGACAGACAGCCATTTTTTATTATTCTTTGGTCCCGTTTTGCCGAGCGTAACTATGCATGGGGACGTTATCCGCTGCCCAGGCCTTTTTGGGTTAAACTATGCTAAAAAATTCGGACATAATTCAGGTTTTTTATCGGTTCAGTAAGTTAATGTTTTTTTCTTTTCCTATATTTTGTTTTCA
Source organism: Eriocheir sinensis (assembly GCF_024679095.1). Lineage (NCBI taxonomy): Eukaryota > Metazoa > Arthropoda > Malacostraca > Decapoda > Varunidae > Eriocheir > Eriocheir sinensis. Next base: position 303,835 of record NW_026111451.1, on the reverse strand, counting down.
GAATTTTTCGGCATGTCACTCAAAGTAGCTAATATAATAAGGCATCTTTGTTTTTTGTTTCCTCTTTTTCTCTTTTTTTTTTTTTTGGTAGGTATGGAGTGTTTTTTCCTTGCTTTTTTTGTCATTTCCATCGTTTTCGAATGCGTGTTTTAAATCGTTTGCGTTTCAGAAAATTTCCTCATGTCGTTGACATACAGTATCGCAATTCATCTTTTCGCGTGTGTGTTTTATTTCAGGTAATCGGTGTGGTATATATTATGAACTTTCTTTTTAAACTCTTTTACCACACACTATTAAGCTCTCAGATGGCTACTTCAATGGTCTTTGGCTGGATTATGCATTGGAAACAACACAGAACAAAGATATGAAAGAAGCTGGAGGGATCATTGGTCTTACAATGCGAAGCCAAGCATTAGTAAGGTGGTTTATAGCCCGACCTGTCACTGCTGCAAAATTCAAGAAGGGTACAGATACCAACCTGCCTGATGACAACCAGCCAGCACAGACAAAGACGAAAGCATCTGACACTAGATGGAATTCTGATGTGAAGAAGATACGTGACATGCTTCAGGGGTCATGTGTAGATCCCTTTGATATCTCCGAAGCATCCACAAAGTTGATCAACATAGCTACAGCAGCAGTTGCACCAGATGCCTTAGAGAAAAGTCTCTGTAGTGCACTTGACAAGGGCACCACCATGGCTGATAACTTTGTCTCTAACCTGACATCTGACAACCCAAAGAGCTTCTGTGCACCCATACCTCGGTCAAACATCAAGACCATGAAAGAGATGAAAAAGAAAGTCAAAATCAAGTCAAAGAATGTATCTATCAAGGGTGAAACCATGTATCTTCGCCTATTAGCAGTCAATGCCGTCAAGAAGGTCCCACTTCAAAGGGTGATGGCATTTGAAAATGCCCCTGTGCCCATGAGCATCTTCAATCATGATGGTACAATGGTAACATGTAAAAAATCAGACACCATGCATAAGCTTGAAGAACTGATTCCGGGAGACAAAATCACCAGCCTAGACAAGCTGTTGATGCTGTGATATATGATGGCCATGCTGTAATCCAGTCGCTGCCTGCTCCCTCTACCACACTGCCCATCACTTTCAAAGATATGGCCAGTAGGTTCCTGTCCCATGCTACTCATTCAACACAGGATATCTCCACAAACACACATAGCATTTGATGTGTACAGGGAGAACAGTACAAAGTCTAAGACAAGAGAAAAGCGCACAGAGAAGTCATGCAAAACATAGTACAGTGCATATGGAAGGGAAAGTCCTCCGTGGACTAAAATTGCATCTATGGTCATGAATAATTTATATGTTGTATATATTAGTACCTTTGTTAAAATATGAACATTTCAAGCTGGTCGGATGAAATGAAAAATTAAGAAAATTATTTTTCGTTATTTTTATGAAAACTTTGAATAAATTTTTCTCAGCCAATTTTTTTTAGTGATCTCCTTGTGACAAGCACATCTGATAATTCATTGTTATTCTAATAATTTGTCAAGATTTTTTTTGAAGACTATTTTTTTAATCTCTAAAATGTTTTTTTATTGTTTTCGGATAATTTTCCCATATTTCGAAACTATGCCGATTAAAAAAAAAAACTTGTAGAATATTAGTACGATATATGATCTTGTATGTCCTAAAGTTTCATGAAAGTCGTGCGGAAAATAAAAGCAAAAAATATTTTTATATTCATTTTGTACTAGTTTTGAGAAAAACGCGATTTTTTTTACAGCTAAGGAGACAGTTCAAGGGCGTAAGAAAAAAGTAAAAAAAAAAGCCCGCTACTCACTGCTCCCGAACAGAGGTCAAAGGAGTGTCCAAAAAGAGAGGTCAATTTCGGGAGGAGAGTGTCCTGATACCCTCCTCTTGAAAGAGTTCAAGTCGTAGGCAGGAGGAAATACAAATGAAGGAAGATTGTTCCAGAGTTTACCAGCGTGAGGGATGAAAGAGTGAAGATGCTGGTTGACTCTTGCATAAGGGGTTTGGACAGTATAGGGATGAGCATGAGTAGAAAGTCGTGTGCAGCGGGGCCGCGGGAGGAGGGGAGGCATGCAGTTAGCAAGTTCAGAAGAGCAGTCAGCATAAAAATATCGATAGAGGATAGAAAGGGAGGCAACATGGCGGCGGAATTTGAGAGGTAGAAGACTATCAGTATGAGGAGGAGAGCTGATGAGACGAAGAGCTTTTGACTCCACTCTGTCAAGGAAAGCTATGTGAGTGGACCCCCCCAACACATGAGATGCATACTCCATAAGAGGGAGGACAAGGCCCCTGTAAATGGATAGCAACTGTGCGGGGGAGAAGAACCGGCGGAGACGGTACAGAACGCCCAGCCTCGAGGAAGCTCATTTAGTAAGAGATGAGATATGAAGTTTCCAGTTGAGATTTTGAGTTAAGGATAGACCGAGGATGTTTAGTGTTGAGGAAGGTGATAGCTGAGTGTTGTCAAAGAATAGGGGAGAGTTGTTTGGAAGATTGCGTCGAGTGGATAGGTGGAGAAACTGTGTTTTTGAGGCGTTGAAGGACACCAGGTTCCTCTTGCCCAAATCGGAGATAATAGTAAGGTGTGAGGCTAAGCGTTCTGTTGCCTCCAGCCTTGAATCGTTAAGTTCCTGTTGGGTGGGTCTTCTATTAAAAGAAGTTGAGTAATGCAGAGTGGAGTCATCGGCGTAGGAATGGATAGGACAGTTCGTTTTGGAAAGAAGATCATCAATGAACAACAGAAAGAGAGTGGGAAATAGGACAGAACCCTGTGGGATACCACTGTTAATAGGTTTAGGGGAAAAACAGTAACCGTCTACCACAGCAGAAATAGAACGGTCAGAAAGGAAACTGGAGATAAAGGTACAGAGAGAAGGATAGAAACCGTAGGAGGGTAGTTTGGAAAGCAAAGATTTGTGCCAGGCCCTGTCAAAAGCTTTTGATATGTCCAGTGCAATAGCAAAGGTTTCACCGAAATGGCTAAGAGAGGATGACCAAGAGTCAGTTAGGAAGGCAAGGAGATCACCAGTAGAACGCCCCCTGCGGGATCCATACTGGCGATCAGATAGAAGGTCAGAAATGGAAAGGTGCTTTTGAATCTTCTAGTTAAGGATTGATTCAAAAGCTTTATATAGACAAGAAAGTAAAGCTATAAGACGGTAGATTGAGGGATTGGAACGGTCACCCTTCTTAGGCACAGGCTGTATGAAGGCATACTTCCAGCAGGAAGGAAAGGTAGATGTTGACAGGCAGAGGCGAAAGAGTTTGACCAGGCAAGGTGATAGCACGGAGGCACAGTTTTTAAGGACAATAGGAGGCACTCCATCAGGTCCATAAGCCTTCTGAGGATTGAGGCCAGAGAGGGCATAGAAAACATCATTTTGAAGAATCTTTATAACAGGCATAAAAGAGTCAGAGGGGGGATGAGAAGGAGGAATATGCCCAGAATCGTCCAGAGTGGAGTTTTTAGAAAAAGTTTGAGAGAAGAGTTCAGCCTTAGAGAAAGATGAGAGGCAGTGTTGCCGTCAGGACTGAGGAGTGGAGGGAAAGGGAAAGAAGTGAAGTTGGAGGAGATGTTTTTGGCTAGATGCCAGAAGTCACGGGAAAAGTTAGAGAAATCAAGGTTTTGGCATTTTCTATTAATAAAAGAGTTCTTGCTTAGTCGGAGAATAGATTTGGTACGATTCCGGGCAGAAATATAAAGTTCATAATTAGCATTAGTTTGAAGGCTCTGGTACCTTTTGTGAGCTGCCTCTCTATCATTGACAGCACGAGAACAAGCGTGATTAAACCTAGGCTTTTTAGCGTGAGGAGTAGAAAAAGTACGTGGAATGTATGCCTCCATTCCAGAGACAATCACCTCTGTGATGCGCTGAGGACACACAGAGGGGTCTCTATCCTGGAAGCAATAATCATCCCACGGGAAATCGGAAAAGTACATCCTCAGGTCGTCCCACCGAGCTGAAGCAAAATGCCAGAAGCATCGCCTCTTCGGCGGGTCCAGAGGGTGAACAGGAGCGATAGGACAGGATACAGAAATATGACTGTGATCGGAGGAGCCCAACGGAGAGAACAGTTTGACAGAGTAAGCAGAAGGGTTTGAGGTAAGGAAGAGGTCTAGAATGTTGGGCCTGTCTCCAAGACGGTCGGGAATACGTGTAGGGTGCTGGACCAACTGCTATAGATCGTTGAGGATAGCAAATTTGTAGGCTTGTTCACCAGGCTGGTCAGTGAAAGAGGATGAAAGCCAAAGCTGGTGGTGAACATTGAAATCTCCTAGGATGGAGATTTCAGCGAAGGGGGAGTGGGTCAAGATGTGCTCCACTTTAGAGTTCAAATAATCAAAGAATTTTACATAGTTAGTAGAGTTAGGTGCGAGATAAACGGCACAGATGTATTTAGTAATAGAATGACAATGAAGTCTTAGCCAGATGGTGGAAAATTCTTACGAATCAAGGTTGTGGGCACGAGAGCAAGTGATGTCGTTGCGCACGTAGGCGCAACATCCAGCTTTGGATTGAAATTTAGGATAGAGATAGTAGGAGGGAACAGAGTAGAGATTGTTGTCAGTAGCCTCAGAAACCTGTGTTTCGGTGAGGAAGAGAAGGTGAGGTTTAGAGGAAGAGAGATGGTGTTCCACAGAATGAAAATTAGAACGAAGACCGCGAATGTTGCAGAAATTGAGAAGAAAGAGGTTCGAGGAGTTATCAAGACACCTCTCGGGTCGGCAGCCAGAAGGGGAGTCCTCCCTGGGGGAATTTGTGGTCCCTCCCCCAGGCTGGGACTCCGAGGCATAATGTAGGTGTGCCATTTTGAAATTTGAATTTTGGGAAAAGGTGTATATGTTGTGTGAATGTAGTGTGGTGTGGATAGAGAGAGGATCTGTCTTTAGAGAGCATGCTGAACTACTCTCCGGTGTTGGTGAGACAATAGGGAAACGGTTAGTGAGGACATGGGAAGGGTCTTTGGAGGGCTTCAGCTCCCTTCTCACCTCCCATAATTTTTATATACCTCACCGGGAGTGGCTCGCGTCCGTTCGGTAGGTGTCTTCCTACCTAATGGTAAAGTTCTTCGGCCCAGTGTAGGTACTATAATGTCAATGCTACTTTGATATTAATTTCATATCACATATCAGTGAGTGCAAAAAAGGATCAGGCACCTTGTCCCCCTTATAAAGGTATTAATCGCTCAAAGGTGAGGGTGTCAGGGCGCGCCCCGCTCCTCATTGTTGCAAGGCACGATCAGTACTCTCCAGATGCGTAGCCATCGGTTGGAAGTCCTTTGTCTGTCTTCTTTTTCTTTTCTATTGTCTTCTTCGGTGTAATTCTTCTATTTGCTCTCATTTATAACCTTTTTCTATGTATTCATTTGTTCCAAACATTTTTGTGAGCAGGTTACACTTTTCATATCCATATTTTTTTATATGTTTTACGTGCCAGCCTAAAACGCCGGTAGGCTCTCTTGAGGGGCCAAATGGTATTCGTCTCCAGCCCCTCATGGTGCAGGCAAGTGCTTTATAGTGGCGCCATCTTTTCTTGGCTCATGCTGCCCCGGAGCTCTTTCTTGATTCACTTGGACGATTTCCACTAGAGTCCGGGTTGATGGGTGGTCTTCAGGACAGCATGTGGGTAGTTTCAAGCCACTCGGTGGTGACTGAAAAATCCCAGGTGGTAGCGACGGATTCGAACCCGCGTCGTCCATCACGCAATGAATGCGGGGCACGCACGCTAACCACTCAGCCACCGCCTACCCAAATTGTGTTCCAAAACTGTTACATGAGTTACAAACTTCAGCCTGAAGATTGCTGCATGTTTGATTTTTCAACATTTATTCCATACTTTGGCATGCCAGCTAATGCGCCGCAGTCAGCGTGACACGCCCACACAGTAGCCATTTAAATCTCCTCGCTCTTAAAATCTAAATTTATGTCTGACTGAAAAAATATGTACCACTCGAAAGCCAAAGAATAGGATGTTGCTATAGACCATATAACTCAATTTCGTATATTTTGAAAAATATTTTCATATTTTCACGGAGGACTCTTCCCTTAAATCAGACCGAGTACTAAGATACCAGCTGAATACTGGAAACAGTTCTTGGCCATTGCTGAAAACAATGCACATCTGGCAGCACTCTACATTGATTATGTGAAGGAGAAGAAGGAAAACTTGACCACAGCAAATCAGAGTCTATATGTCAGTGGAGGTGAAGATGAGGATGGCATCATGATCACCCGCGCTGCAGTATTACCAGCCCTTGACATCTTTTCCAATCAAGAGGGCAGACACAAGACCTGTCTTCCATGCCTGTGCTGCTGCAAACACTGGAGCAAAGGTAATAGTAGTTTGCAGCCCTGACACAGATGTTCTGTTACTCCTGCTACACCACTGGCCAACAATCAACACATAAGTGTACTTCCTGATTGGCAAAGAAGGAGAGTACACTACAGTCACTAGATACATTCCTGTCCACACATTGTACGACTGTCTCACCAAACTTCAACACAGTTTACTTCTCCCACTTTACTGTATCACTGGTTGTGATACAGTCAGTGCCTTTTTTGACAAAGGCAAGAAGAAGGGCTTCAAACTCATGATGAAGGATGCAGCTCAGTTTGAACCTTGTGCCACACTAGGAGACAGCCTCACCCTTGATGAATCCCAGATCTCAACAGCTGCAAAGTTTGTTTGCAGGCTGTACATGGGGACACCAAGTGTAGCTCACTAAATGAACTTCGCTGTCAAAAAGCAGAGAAAGGAGTACCTGTAAGGAAAATGCCCCCAACTCGAGACAGTTTCATGTTGCATCTACAACGTGCCATGTACCGGCTCTACATCTGGAAACATGCCCACATTCCAATTCACAATATCCCTCCAGCTACAGAATATGGTTATGAGAAGTCTGAAGACGGAACGCTGACACCTAGAATGATGACACAGCAGGAAGCGGTACCAGAACTACTAAATCTTGTAGTTTGTGAGTGTTCAGAGGGGCCATGCAGCATGAACTGTTCATGCTTCAACCTGAATCAACCATGCACAAGTGCATGTGCATGTGAAGCTGCTCTAGATGGAGATGACAAGTGTTTGAATGCCCTGGCAAAGGAAGCTTACGCCAATCTTAACAGTGACACTGATGATTGATATTGATTATCCATATAAAGGACTTTGTATTTCTGTGTGGAATATAAATGTAAACAAGAGTCTATGGTAATTTTACTTACAGATAGCTTTCACCTAACTACAAATGTTAGAGTGCTATAATAAAGAGTTTTCATTGGTAGTTCATGTTGTTGATGCACCATGATATTAAGAATTATAATGAACACCTAAGTGATACAAACACTCATGCACGGGCAGCTGGACTTTAGTTTCAAAGCTGAGCGTTATGGCCCTTGGGTACTAGTTTCAAGCCTTCATATTAACTGTTTAGCACCATTTCCAATAATTAATAACATGGATTTGTGACTTCTATATGTATTACTGAAAAAAATACAATCATGTCCCTTATTTTCTTTGACAAAATCAAAGTTGCTTTTTTACGATTTAGGGGGGAGGGGGAGCATCAAGTGATCTGTAAGAATTCAGAAGCAATACCTCTTACTACCAATGATCTGGCAGCATGAAGGGGATGTCTGGGCAAATTCTAAAACTTGTTTGAAAGCAAACTCTTGAAGCATTATTTATTGAGAGGCATTTGTGTGACTTGTCAATTTCAAAACGAGGGTCAATTTTTAACCAGAATTTTACATTTTATTGATTAATAACTTATTTAGGGAATTGATTTAATGCTAAAAAGATATAGTTTTATTTATTGGCCTCAACTTCATGAAGTAAAACCATTTTGGAGACATTTTAGTCATTTGCATAATAATTCAGAGCCATACATGAAAATTGCATGTTTTGGGTGGGGTATGTTTACAAAAACGTCGATTTTTCAACTCGCACCAGTTTCCTGCAACGTCATCATGGATTTTCTATTGCCAGACATACCAGTGAACGATTTTATGCATGAGGACAAATGTTGTACCTTGGGTTTGGGTTGTTGCTTAAATAGGGCGCTTTTTGGGAGACTGCTGCTTGACTATATCTCCTTCCTTTTCACTTTTTTCTCTCTTTCGTTCTTTTTTTTCTCTCCTTTCTCCTCCTCCTCCTGCGCCTTGCCTTCCTTCAGCTGCTGCTTCCTCTCATCCTTTATTTTTTTCATCTTCTTCCTTTCTGCACTTTTCTTCTTTTCTCTGTCCTCAAACTGGTAATCACGCACGGAACCTGTACTTCAAACTGGCCATTCTCTGTCCCCAAACTGGTAATCACGCACGGAACCTGTACTTCAAACTGGCCAACAACACTTCAGCGCTCAATTTGCAGTTTTCATTAGAGGCAGCTAGAGCGCTTTCAATGAAGGGCGAGTGTGAAGTCATTTCAGTCTGTAGTGTTCATCGAGTACTGATGGTCGTGTACAGAGAGGAGTCACAGTGTGGTCACATCATGCAGTCTTTACATTGCACTGCAACCATCCACAGTATTGTAAACAATCCCTTGAGAGTAATAGTAGTGAGATTATAGTAGGGGAGAGGAAGGAGCAAAGTGATCCCTTTCCGAGGAACGCCAAATCACGCCTCCCAGTGACCTCACTATGCGTGGAGGGACCCGTAATGATAGAGAGCTGACTGGTTAAGTAGGGCAGACTTTTGGAAGGGTACTGGGCGTTCACTAGTATTGAAGAAGCATGTGGGTATTTCCATGGGTAGTTTTATGAGCCAAGTGATAGTTTGGCAAGACTTCTGCACCATGCATGTACAAAAACACTGATGAAGAAAATCCGAGTAATCTCCCGCGTGGCCTTACTGGGAAATATGTTGTGAGAGCCGAGATCATCTGAGAATACGTGCCCAGAGATATAAATGGAAGGGGATATTCTGTGTATCGTTCCCACTGGTCACCAAAAATAACTCCCTTGACGCATTGAACAGAAGAAGCAAAGAGGCGCGAAGAGGAGGAAAGATTTTGTGTACCACTCACTGACTGTTCACCAGAAAAATAACTGTCTTTACTATACGGAAGAAGAGTAAGCAGAGGCATGAAAGGGAGGAGATAGTGTGTGCACAGCTCCCACTCGTCACCAACAATAGCTCCCTTGACGCACTGAACAGAAGAAGCGAAGAGGCGTGAAGAGGAGGAGAGATTCTGTGTTGCGTTGCCTCTGTTAACAAAAATATATATCTTTACTGTATTGCAGATTAGAAGCGAAGAGAGGCAAGAAGAAAGAGATAGTCAGTGTAGGTCCCACTCACTGCTTGCCAAAAATAACTTACTTTTGTTATGCTGAAGGAAATAAGAGAATGTAGGTGTGATGAAGAAATGATATATGGAGCAACTTTCCTTCTAATTGCTCACAAAATAAAATACCTCACTTGACTGAACGAATGTAGTCTCCACTTTTATATCGCATGGGATGACTCCTCCTCCTCCTTCTCTCTCTCTCTCTCTCTCTCTCTCTCTCTCTCTCTCTCTCTCTCTCTCTCTCTCTCTCTCTCTCTCTCTCTCTCTCTCTTCTTACCTTTTTTTCTGCAATGCCACGACCTTTTCTCTTTCTCTTTCTTTTTTTGGTATATTTCCTTCGTGTTCCAACGAGTGACACTTTTTTCAAGGTTTCTTCCCTTACATGTTCACTTTCTTTCCTTCTTTTCTTTATCGACGGTTATTTTCGTCTCACATTCGTTTTTTTTTTCCTTTCTCTGTTTCCTTTTCCTTTGAACTTCATTTCTTTTTTTTTTCTTCTACGATAATATGAAATTCCTCGTGCAATGAACCTTTACCATGATGTTGAGAATAAGAACAACAGTAACAGCAAAAACAACCACGACAAAAACAATAACAAGAGTAATAATAACAAGTACACGACTAGCAACCACGACCACCACGACCACGATTTTCACTAACAAACATACATACATGCAGACATACATACGTACACACACACACACAGACACACACGAACGCAGAAGAGAAAGACAAAGAGTTGGTTTACACATTCAGGGGTCAGGGCAAATCTCTCCCTCCGAAATTAGCGTGAAATTACTTTTTTTTCAAGCGTCAAATGACTCAATTTAAACCTTCGTCATGGCACGCGTATCTGTTTTCCCTCTCAACACATTTCGTCCTTTAACAAGATGAAGGTTTGGTATTAGCGAGGAGACAGACTGCTCTAATTACTTCCAAATGGTGGCGGTGACGCTAATTAAATTTGTATAATGGAGGTGGTGGCGGTGTGGCCATTATCTTTTTCACCCGGTTTTTCGAGCACTAATGGACGCGGCGGAGAGTCGGTTAGCCCCGGGGAAGAGGTTCCAGCCTGACTCGCTCCTCTGCTACATATATTAACTGCGGTAAAGATTCTTCCAACGCGGAATGGCTGCAGCTATGAAGAGGTCCTTGTGGCAATGAAACTCACTTCTTTGATTGGCGATGTTCCGGCTATTAACGAACAAGGAATGGATGCAACTGTGAAGAGGTTCTAGTATCAATGAAACTCACTTTTTTTATTCACTATAATCCGGCTGTTAAGGAATATAGAACGGGGTGACACAAATGCCAAAAGGTTTTAGTTTATCAGAGACATTGCAATAACATGTTAGTGTAGCATTCCGAGATTTTTCACTGCGTTATTGTAGTTTATGTACTGTATATAACCATTGTGGGTTAATTAAAATGGTTTCCAGCTACCCCGAGTGCGGGCGGGGTCACATTTTCTTAATTTCCACATTTTTGGGCGGTGGTGTCAGTACAGTGCCGCAGAAAAGGCCCATGGGCACGATGACCTTAGCTCATCAGGTACAGTGCCGCAGAAAAGGCCCATGGCACGATGACCTTTTAGCTCATCGGTATCGGTTCAGGTACAATGCCGCAGAAAAGGCCCATGGCACGGTGACCTTGTAGATCATCGGTATCGGCTCAGGTACAGTGCCGCAGAAAAGGCCCATGGCACGGTGACCTTTTAGATCATCGGTATCGGCTCAGGTACAGTGCCGCAGAAAAGGTCCATGGCACGGTGACCTTTTACATCATCGGTATCGGCTCAGGTACAGTGCTACAGAAAAGGTCCATGGCACGGTGACCTTTTAGATCATCGGTATCGGCTCAGGTACAGTGCCGCAGAAAAGGTCGATGGAACGGTGACATTTTAGATCATCGGTATCGGCTCATCAGTTAGTAGCCTCCTTGACCTCGACTCAGAAGGCACAGGTTTAGTCCTCAGCACTAACTGGTCTACATTTCGAGGTTCGAGGTCTAATGCTACTCACTTTCGGGTATGCCTTTCCCAAAACTTTATGGTTACAACTGGGAAGTGGACTTAGTTCTAATGCAACATATATTTAATTCACTATGTTTCTGCAGTTAAAGGAATTTAAACCGGTATTACCGCAACTGGGAAGCGTTTCTAGTTCTGACCTAACTCACCTCTTTGTACACTACGTATATTACCACTAATAAGGAATCTAAAACGGTATACCTGCAAATTAATGCTTTTAAACACCTTGACAAACTTAATTTTCAATCCATTTTTACCTGAAGGTCATGCTGTTAGGTTTGTTTGTTTGTTAAATTTTTCCAGTCTCAAATATCTTACGTTATTTACCTGTTTGATTCCACTTGGTAAATATTTGGCCACGTTCAGCTAGGTTGGGTAAGGCGTGGGTGGGCCATCTGTGTTGTTCGCTGGGTTGGCTCAGGCTGGGTTAGGCTACGTAAGGACACGTTTGATTGGATGCAGTGGATCGACGTAAGGTTCAGTTGAGTTTTTTACTTCGGTTTCCTTTCATCTACTTTGGTTCGGTTACGTTTTTTTTTTTAAGTGACGTGATTCGGCTTGGTTATATCTGAATAATTTGATTACACTTGATTTGAGATTCTTTTTCAATATCTTTTATATATTTATTTATTTATTTATTTATTTATTATTTGCTTCAATTTCTTACGCCGCATTCTCCCTTTTTCTGACTTTTTACCCCAAAGACACACTGCGATAAGTTTTCCTTTGGCTTGGTTAGACTTAGATCGGCTTGGATACCCTCGATTTATTTAGAGTGAAAGAGCATTTTGAACCTGCCACTTTAAGGTTCTTACGTCGTTTTTTTCCCCTTTTTTTCTAGTTTTCCCTCGAGATGATCTGTAATTTGTTTTGGTTAGGCCTGGTTATACGTGGTTAGGTTTGGTCACACACGGCTTGGTTAGGGTAGAAAAGCATTTGAATCCTGCCACACTAATTTCTTACGGGATTCTCTTCTTTTTTTTCTACTAATTCCTCGAGACGTTCTGTAATTATTTGTGATTAGGCTTGGTAAGGTTTCATTAGGTTTGATTGGGAGTGTATTTTTTATTATTGTTCTATTTTAGTTTCTCACGTTATTTTCTTTTTTTTTTCTTCGTACTTTCCCTTCAACACCTAGAACTCAATTTGGGGTCCGAGTGACTGTCTGGCCTTGAATCGCTCAGGCAGAAGGGGAACCACGGCGAAGAAGTTTCCAATCTTAGGGAGTTTCGCGGCTTTAGGGGTGACTCGACCAATGAAGAAAACTTGAACGACGCTAAAGAAATTGGTGCTTGATTGCTTGATTGCTGTATATAGCCATTGTTGTTGGTGTTGGTGGTGGTGGTGGTGGTGTTTTAGGTGGTAAAAGAATTAATAAACGGGAAGAAACAGTTCTTTCAATGCTGTCAAATACTTAAAGGAGTCAATAAATAAGAAACAGAATATCTATCCAAGTTTCTTCACTTTTCCTTGAAAGTCATCATTTGAGTTAGCGTCGATGAAAAAATAACACTGAACTGTATTATAACTGGATTGGTTAACCTGTGTAAATCCTGAAGCCCGCAGCAGCCATCTTAAGAGTCCTCGGCCGAGGCATATATATAAAAAATCGACATCAACGCTCGCTGAGTGGCAGTAGCACGTGGTAAAACAATTCATTACGAAGTTATTAATTTATTGAGTTTTCAATGCCCTACTAGTAGCATTGTATTCATTTATGGAGAAAAAAACATTCGTTACCTGTCTCCATCTTTCGCACAAAACAACACTTTTTCGCGTTATTTGACTTACATCCTTTATATAACGTGTATGATATGTGTTTTCTTGCAAAGTACTTTTCAGTAGATTGGGAAAGAGTAAATGTTAGTCATCGCAAAAATAAAACACGAAAATTAGTTTCGATTGATATATTTCTTTTGGTTACCCATTAAAATTGGTGGTTTTCTGTTTTATATCCTTAAATAAAACGAAGACAAGAGTATTTGTCAGTCGCCCAAAGATTTCAATGTGGTTAACACTATGACTTTCACTCAACTCATTCTTTACTGCAGTTATCAAAATGGTGACTTGTGTGGCATTTACCCAGCAAACACACTACGTAAATGTTACGTTTTGGTAACGTAAGGAAAGTTCGTAGCATATACGTACTACGTATATACGTGTCATACGTCCCCTCCTAAAATACCTATGTCGTATTTAGGTGGTGTTTGGTTGCGTCACTACAATACGTTTCCTAAACGTAACTAAAACGTTACCAAGGAGACTATAGAACAGGAGAGGGGGCCTCTATGGGAGACCGTGGTGTTGTCGGTTGCAACAGATGACGCAGGAGCAGCGTTGTTTACATCCAGGCTCCTCCCCCCCTCCAGACACCAACCCCCAGTACCAATCAGCAGTGTTGCTACATGGGATCAAGCAGCAAATGTTGCTACTTTTTTTTCTTCGGTCTGGTTATTTCCCATTTTAAATAAAAAAACATAGGGAGATAAATATTAAAATGAACAGTAGGAACTATATATATATATATATATATATATATATATATATATATATATATATATATATATATATATATATATATATATATATATATATATATATATATATATATATATATATTTACCAGGTAGATATAGCCTGACTGCATGTCATGAGTAATGCTATTATTGTTATATTATTGTACCGCAATTGTATTACTTTCTCTGCATTTGTGGGAGGCTACCAGTGGTTAGATGTGTTTTGTGTGTTTAACCTTTCTGTATACATACTGGAATGAACCAAGGTTGTAGCCTTACTGCCGTTCTTTAAAAACAAGGTGATCATGTTTTTCTTTCCAACTCATTGTTTTAGCACGCACGCTGACTTCCATCAGTAATGATTTATATTGAATCATTGGTTTGTAGGGGAAAAGAGTGGGTGGATATAATTATCTCGGCCTAACTTATACTGGTTATTATACCGCTATTCGCAGCAATATCTTTCTCTGCTCCGATTGCAACGCTGCCTCGTTCAGATCTCATAACACCGACGCGGCCGCCACGTTTACCAGCCGGAGCCTCAAATCATGTCCCTCTGTGGTGATGAAGAGGACACAGCCTGGTGTGAAGCTACATTTATTCCGGGAAGATGGCAGACGAGGGTAAGTGATATATATAAATAATGATAATGTGGAAATTCTAATCATTTTCACGCTGACTGCTGTTCTGAACTTGCTAACTGCATGCCTCCTCCCGCGGCCCCGCTGGCCGCTGCACTTGATTTAAACACATGAACATGGGGAGACTGCAAGAGGCTGAATGGCCTACACACGGCAGCTCCAGATTCCCCCAACTACCACCTGTCAGCCTCGTCCACGTAGCTATCCAGTCTACTCTTAAAACAAGCTATCATCCCTGCACTCACTATGTCATTGGTGAGTCTGTTCCATTCCCCCACCACCCTATTACCATAGCTGGGCACGATAACATAAAACCTTATTCCCGATAACCGATAACTGATAATGAAAAACCTTAACGGCGATAACCGAAATTCGTTAACTAGAGACACAAATATAGGCGATAACCGATAACCGATACCCGATATAAATCCACAATTCCGATACTAGCTAGCGATAAGTCCGATAGGCGAAAACGATACTATATTGATATTTCAGATAGAACAACATTGATGAATTCAAATTTTCATTATCTGTATTTTAGGAAACTTACAAAACCTTAAAACCACACGTTGACACGTACCTCTGGACGTTAATACTAGAAATGCCTGAACCGGTGTTGTGTTATTTGGCGTCCCCACCGTCAAAAATTGTTTACAAACACTGGTCTCTCGTGAACGGTGCATGCTTAGACCAGCAAGCGTAGACCTGTACAGTCTCACAAAGCTTTTAAACCGTAATTAAGAGTTGCTGGAAGGCTGAATCAGACATATAGTACCACTACCACCATCCTCGCTGTTTCTAGAACGACACTCTGTGCGAGTTGTATTTATATGTACAGAGGTACAGAGGTGGTGGTACTGTATGTTTGATTCAGCTTTCCAGCAACTCTTAATGTGTTAAAAAAGCATTGTGAGACTGTACAGATCTACACTTAATGGTCTGAGCATGCGCAGTTCACGAGAGACCAGTGTTTATAAACAAAAGCGCCAGCTTTTGACGATGGGACACCAAATAACACAACACCGGGTGCCTTCAGTATCATGACATGGTCACAAACGAATATGGAATATCAAATTTGAAGCAGTGGATAATCATTTTTGGGGCAAAGTTAAATGATTTTCCTCTATGATATATTGATTTTTGAGTAGCATAAAAAAATAACCTAATGTTTTAATTTTCATGATCTAAGTATGAAATCTCATCACCGAAGACATTTCATACCCCGAAGTTTTTTCATACAACACCGGGCCACGCATGCGCAGTAAGGAGACAACGTTTTTTTTCTGAGAGGCGGAAAAAAGTAGCGATTATCGCTAGTTTGGTTACAAAAGTAACGAAGATACCGATATATATTTAAATAAGTAGCGGATGGCCGATAACCCGATTTTGTTATCAGCGATAAAGTATCGCGATAACTTATCGCGATAACGCCCAGCTATGCCTATTACTAAACCAATGCCTGCCCATTTCCCTCCTAAATCTATACTTTTCTAATTTAAGTCAATTACTGCGTGTTCTATCCTGATCTAGCTCATCCCTATACTGTCCAAACATCTTATGCAAAAGTTAACCAGCCTCTTCACTCTTTCATCCCTTACACTGATAAGCTCTGGAACAACCTTCCTTCGTCTGCATTTCCTCCTGCCTATAACTTGACCTTCAAGAAGAGTGTATCAAGACTCTACTTTTGTCTGTTTGGGAGTGGTGAGTAGCAGGGCATTTTTTTCTAGTACGCTTTGTTGCCCTTGAACGGTTCCTTTGTTTAAAGAAAATAATAATTAAATAAAAAAAAGTTGGCCGCCAATGCTTCCAACACATTTTGGTGCCATATCTACAAGTGGCTGGTGACTGTAAATATCTCAGCAGCCTGCATGCATCTATGCCATTCCTATCACGGTGCATGGAGCAAGCTTCACATAACACACAGACAGAGACAGTTCAATTATGGTTATATTTCAGACTCAGTTTATTGCTCAGTCTATTAGGTGCAGTGCTGTTAATATTGTTACTGGTAGTATTAGTACAGTTAATGTATTTATTTTCATTAATTTATGAATATTTATTTATTATATTCTTAGTGTTTGAGAATTCCAATACTAGTATTAAGATAAACAAAAATATCAGAAATATATTTATACTCATTAATTATTATTGCTTTTCTTATTATTACTTCCTTCAATGTCCTGGCACTTTGACATCAAGTGCTTTTCCGTCTAGCAGCTAAAATTGTGGTCTTTCTGAATGTGTATGTCCTAAGTCTTCATTGGTGTAACGTGCTATATAACATCAAAATCTGCATCTCTCTCCCTTCTCACCCAGTTGTCCCCGTACATCCTTTCAGTATCCAAATAATTTCAATTTACATCTTGTAATCACTCAACTAATGCAGTGCAATCCTCATCTCTGTATTTTACCGTGTGGACATACTCTTTCCTTCCATGTTCCACTGTCGCATGTTATTCCACATCTAACACAACCACATCCCAACAGATCCGAACACGTCCGATATCATCCAAGAGAATGTGGCAGCTGAAGGGGAGAGTCCAAGAAAGAGGCCAAGGGTGAAGCTGAATGAAGACATTTAGCCACCCCCTGAGGTACGTGGCTGAGCTGCAGGAGTGTGCTCCGCATTGCACTGCACCAGCTCCATGTACTTATTTCGGTATGAATACTTCATCTAGTGTTTGTTGAATATTGTGTTATTAATCTAATTATGACTTCACAAAACAGACTGTGCAAGTCACTTAACACATGCCCTGCACAACATCACTTTTAAGTTGTAGAATTCCTTCATATGGCTGCTGATTTGTGTATCCTGAAATGATTTTATATTGATTGTCTTAACATTTTATTTTTTTTGTCCATGATCACTGAACCATGTTACGGTATGTCTTTGGGTGCAGATCCAGGGAATAATTTTTTTTTTGGGGGGGGACGTCAGACTTTTTGCGGGTGGAAGGAGCATTAGCCATTCTCGACAGTCCAGGTCTTGAAAAACTGGTGGACTGACCTAAATCAATGGGTATAACGTCCTGGACTTTGTGCCAAAGCATTCCTGGGCGGCCAGTGTTCCTCTTCGGATCCGAATGAGACGCCTGATCCCTCTGAGAAAAAGCATTGTTTTAGCCGCAGCGCGCTTTTGAGCTAGTTTTCCTGTATCACTCAGGATCATGGGGGGGTCCCGGGCCCCCTGGGCCCCTCCTTGGATCCACCAATGTAGCTATGTCTTATAATATATCTATCCTTTACAGTCTGATGGTGCATCCTTCTAGGTTGTCAAGTTTTAGTAGCTACTCATGAGAAGTATTCCTTATAATGATCATTGATTTCCAGATGCTTTGCACTAAAAAAAAGTGTCATTAAACCTGCCGCAAATAATAATCAGCTGTAGTCAACCCTTGCTTTAAAGAACCAATATGGAGGAAGGGGGTGATGTTATATCCAAAAATCTTTTACATTTGAAGTATCCAACCTTTTTGTGTATAACAAACCTTGTTTGTTACATAAACTTAAAAGTTCACAACTTCCATACATGATTCTTTTTTCCTTGTATTTGACGATTAATCCTGACATGTATTTCCATTATCAGTAGGTAATATATAGTAACAAGACAATAATACACATTATAACAATGTATATAGTATAGCCCAATGAGTGCACGAGATCATTTACCTGATCAGTGACGCCAAGTCCGGGAGTCCTTCCCTAAATTCTTTGCCTGAATTTGTGACACCAAGTATAATAACTAATTTTAGTGACCATTTGCATCCATTTTTCACTTTGATTAAGAAATTGCCTCTCAACAGGGTGTGAACTTGATGGGATTGGAGAAAACTAGACTCGGCCATCAAGCTCACCACAATATAGTAAGGAACTTCTTGTTCTCAGTGATAATTTATCCTCTTTATTTACTATTCCGGGTATGCGGGTGAAGTGTTTTCACCTCAGGGAACTAGCGGTCCCTGCCTTGCATAGTCTCAGGTCACCCTTGGACAAGGTGTAATACCTGATCTGTCTCCCGTGCCAGGGTCACGGTGAAGCCTCTGGGCAGCAGCAGTGGTGGATTGGACTGCAGGCAGAGGATCTCTTTATGAGACAATGGCTGGAGTTCCAGGGTCCTAGTCAGCTGGACCGTGCCTAATTATTTAGGCCTGCGGTGTAGAGGAGTGTGGCGACCTCTACACTAAAAAAGCCTCCCTGGGAACCAGTTGTCGGTGTGAGCTCCCCGTCCCTCCCCTCTATCGACGGTACTCCCATCCCTAGTCTGCATAACAGCTGGTTCTTGTTTTCTCCTGAAAGAGATGTCTTCCGTGGGCCATTTGAGGTTGTACCTCCCGGCTTCTAGGTGGAGTTTCTGAGGGTTATTCTTATACTCAAGGAATATTTCAGGTTTTTGGTCTCTCAGGAAGGGCGACTGATACTCTCTAGAGTTGGTGGAGAACACCTGGTGACAGGTGCCACTGGCGAGGCCTCGAAAGGGTCGCAGAGTTGGGTTAGACGTTTCGGAAAGTGGGAACGAATTGCTGGTTCCTCTCCTAATTGCCAGCTCTGCTCTGAGTGACTACGCCGGCCCCGTTCTATGGGACAAAACTTCGAGGACAATAGCTGAAAAGCGCCGGGTTGTGAAAGTCTCTCTCGTGACCGAGGCTCAGGACAAGCGATTGGTCTTTGAGGCGTTTTCAAGACCCTGTGGGAGCGAACTCCCAGTGTTGGAGGCATCTAACAGCAGTATCTAATTTCCATGCACAATTTTTATACAATTCAATTTATGGTCACAATTTAAGTTATTTCGAAAGCGCTTTTAATATTTGCCCAAACTGTTAACTCGCTTAAATTTCTAACAATGCCTTTGAACCTTAAGTGTGACGTCTGTCCCGGACGATTTGCAGCTCATTTCTTCCAGCTGAGTAAAACTTGCCGCCTCTGCGTTCAAAGATTACATCTTCAGAAGGCTGTGACTGAATGGAAAGTCAAGCATAATGATCTTGAAAAGAAATTCGTAGCCCTTCAGGAATTTGTTTTAAGTAATGTGGCAGTGACTCCACCATCGATGGTGGCGAGGCCCTCCACCGAGACTGTGCCCTCTCCAGACGACCCTCCTGCTTCACGGGAGGACATGTTACCTGCCTCACAGGTTGACTCCCAGCCTTCCTCACAGGCTAACCCCCAGCCTGCCTCACAGGCCAACCCCCAGCCTGCCTCACAGGCTACCCCCCAGTTTGCCTCACAGGCTAACCCCCAGCCTGCCTCACAGGCTAACCCCCCGCCTGCCTCACAGGACAACCGCCAGCCTGCCTCACGGGCTGACCCCCAGCCTGCCTCACAGGCTAACCCCCAGATTGCTTCACAAGCCAACTCCCAGCCTGCCTCACAGGATAACTTCCAGCCTGCCCCACTTAACGCTTCTCTTCCTGCTTCACAGGATGTCGGGTTCCAACCTGTAAGAAATGGAGCCAAACCGAAGCAGGCAACCAAGGATTTACTGACCCCCACTACCTTCAATAGGTTCCAGGTGCTGGCAGACACCATGGAGGATGACTTCGAGATTCGCCTAGTTAGGGACTCCATGGTGCGTGGCCAGCTGGTTGAGTTCTGTGGTCGTTCATCAATCGGCCGCAGAAAACGTTACTGCTATCCAGGTGCCAGACTGGACGATATCACCGCAGCGTGCGATGATGTCACGAGAAATGCCGACCGAAACACCCTCTTTGTCATTCACGCGGGGACGAATGACGTAAAGACAACTCGTTCTGAGGAACTGCTTGAGAAATACTGCCACATGATCAAGCAGTATAAACGTAAAACGGATGCCAGTAACATCATAATCTCAGGAATCCTCCCGAGGGTCGGTGTCGAAATTAGCTTTTACAGTAAGGCCTTCAGCACAAACAACAGACTTCAGTCCCTTTGCTCACAAGAAAACGTCCAGTTCGCTAATTTGTGGAACAATTTTTACTACGACTCAGACTTGTTCCTTCCTGATGGCATCCACTTAAACCCTGTTGGAGCAGCCCGTTTCGGGAGGCTACTCTGTGACCAAGTGGCTCTTCGAAAGCCAAAAAACGCGGAGGCGAGAACACCAGCAGCCCCACCGTAAGGGAGCACTCAACCCGCAAAACCCTCGATTCGAATCACATTAAAGCTTGCTATGTAAACGCTCGTAGCCTACGTAACAAATTTGAAGACTTAGAAGTCCTCGCAGCTACAAATCATTATCACATCATCGGAGTCACAGAATCTTGGATAGACACTTCAAATAGAGATTTCACTGCGGAATATAGATTACCGGGTTATACCATCTTTAGTCATGAAAGAGAGAACAGACAGGGTGGAGGCGTTATCTTTTATATCCACAACTCTCTCCATTCAGTATCCGTGAAAACAGATAACATAACCAATGTAGACACGGTCTTCATTGAAATTAAAAATAAATCTCATAAAATAGTAACTGGACTTATCTACAGACCGCCAAGGCAGACTCTTGATATCGACCACGCATTAAGTGAATTATTATTAGAAACAAGTAGCAGTTGCGAGGCAGTAATTGTTGGGGACTTTAACTTGCCAGTGAAAAGATGGGGTGAACCGTTGAACTGTCATACAGGGCTCGACCTGTACACAAATTTACTAGAAAGTGATTTGCATCAACACGTTCAAGAACCGACTCGGGAAAATAATATACTTGACCTTATCTTTTCAACGACAGCTGATCTAGTTAACGAAGTAAATTTTGGTCCAATTTTTAGTTCTAGCGATCACCGGACAATCACATTCAGCATCAATATGAAAGAAAGTAAAGTATATCCTAGTAAAGAAAAGATGCCTGATTATCAGAGAGCGAATTTCGAAAGACTCCGATCAATTCTAAATAATTCTGACTGGACTGAAATCTCGGCGGAAACAGATACTGATAAATCTTGGGGGGCCTTCACCACAATATTGAACAATGCCATAAGCATATGCGTACCCTATCGTAACAGACGTTCAGCTTCTAAGAAGAAACCCAAATGGTGGAATAACGAAATTCAAAATAGCCTATCTCTTAAAAATGCGTATATAGTTCATACATATCAACTCAGAGTGAGGCTGACAAACTAGAGTTGGACAGAATTCGCTGCGAAATCAAGAAATTAAAAAAAAAGCAAGAAAAATTTTGAAGAATATATAGCGGAAACCAGTAAATCTAATCCTAAAGAATTTTTTAGGTATGTAAATAATAAAAAGTCACTCACTTGTGGTATCGGACAGCTTGCTAATGAAAATGGTAACCACACGAACGATGAAAATGAAATGGCTACAATCCTAAATAACTTTTTCGCATCCATATTTACCGACGAAGATTGTTTATCACCTCAACCGCCGGAGGTTAGAAGGGCCGAAAAGATGTTAAGTGGCGTGCTCATCATAGAAAGTGACATTTTACGCACAATTGAAAAGATTAAAGTAAGCAAAGCTCCTGGTCCAGACAAAATTACCCCTAGGGTCTTAAAAGAAATCAAACATCAAATTTGTAAACCGCTCTCCATCATATTCAATAAATCTTTAACAGCTGGAAAAGTTACGTCGGATTAGAAACTTGCAAATGTCACACCTATTTTCAAAAAGGGGGACAAGTCTCATCCAGGAAACTATCGACCAATTAGCCTGACATCGATTGTTTCTAAGTTAATGGAAACTATCATTCGCGACAATATGGTGAAATTCTTCGAAGAAAATAATATAATAAATGATTCGCAACATGGCTTCCGTAGTAAACGTTCGTGTTTGACTAACTTACTTGATTTTTTTCATTATATTTTTGAGGTGTTTGATGAAAGCAGATCAGTAGATATCATATATCTGGATTTTCAAAAGGCATTTGATAAGGTCCCCCACCAACGATTGCTCAGCAAACTATTGGCGCACGGTATCTCGGGTAACATTCACAATTGGCTTGCGGACTGACTGTCTGAGCGGAAACAGAGAGTAGTTCTAAACGGTGTTACATCTAACTGGCTCGATGTCAGAAGCGGCGTACCTCAAGGATCAGTGCTTGGCCCCATGCTCTTTTTAATTTATGTTAATGATATATATTTTGGGTTCACTTGCAAAGTATCAAAATTTGCTGATGACACAAAAATTGCTAGTAAAGTAACTGCGACACTCGACGAAGAAGCTTTACAATCAGATCTAGATCGACTTGCACGTTGGGCCAATCAATGGCAAATGAAATTTAACGTTGACAAATGTAAAGTGTTGCACATCGGAAAAAATATCAATCGCGTTCGGTACGTAATAAATGGCCAACAACTTTCTGCAGTAAGTAAGGAAAAGGATCTTGGAATCACTATATCAAGCGATTTAAAGCCCGGTCAGCATTATTCAGAGGTAGTTAAAACTGCAAACAAATTGGTTGGCTTCATCGGACGAGTCTTTAATAATAAATCGGAAAAAGTAATATTAAAACTGTATAATTCGTTGGTTCGACCCCCGTCTAGAGTACTGTGTACAGTTTTGGTCTCCCTATTACAGAAATGACATAGAAAAGTTGGAACGGGTTCAACGAAGAGTAACAAAGATGATTCCTTGGTTGAGAAATTTATCATATGAACAAAGGCTTAAAGAAGTAAATTTATTCAGTCTATCAAAACGAAGAATGCGAGGCGATCTAATAGAAGTGTTTAAAATGTTTAAAGGATTCAGTGCTATTAATACGGAAGATTACTTTACAATTGATCGATCAAATAGAACAAGAAGAAATCACAATTTGAAGATAAGTTGTAAAAGATTCTCGTCGCACGAAGCTAAACACTTCTTCAATCGAGTTGTTCATGTTTGGAACTCTCTACCCTGTGATGTCGTTGATAGTACAACAGTTACGGCCTTCAAGAATAGATTAGACAAGTATTTTGAATCCAACCAGCAACTAAGATATGACTCATTGTCGTAATAACGTTAAGTTCTTTCGAATACTGGTGTCCTTGTCCGCTTTTATCGCCTGGTTAGTGGTAGCAGTAATGGTAGTTATTTCCTCTTTCCTACATAAATTCCATGCAGTTTTTCCATGCTGCATGGTTCTTTTTTCTTTCCTGCCAGCTTAGGCTGGAGGGATAGGGTGGTGGGGAGGAGCCTTCGCCTTTGCTGTCCTTCATCTTCCACCTTTGATTAGATAGTTAGTGTAGCTTGTCACAAACAGCCTTGTAAGGACCAGCAGGTCTGCTGTTGTTTCTTCTTTCTTTGTGTTTCTTTGTATTCCATATTGCTTTAATCACAACTAATGTGTTGGAAATATTATAGCTTAATAACATTCCTCACATCTCTGCATACAAATTGAGTTCAATATTTAACTGTTACACCAGTAGGCTACATATCTTTAAAAAAAAATAGGTATGTAAAAAGGTTGACATTTTGAATGACATATTTAAACTCTTTATTACGTTTCTATGGCTGTAGTACCGTTATGATTAATCGAGTGATCAGCATATGGGTCTTATGTTTTTGATAGCATAGGCTCAAATTTTGCCATTTTGATAGTAACAGTATTGTCCACAGATACCTGCTTGTTTCTTGTTTATCCTGTTCCACTTTAAACCATGACTGGCCAATCTTTGAAGAGGTAGCATAACCTTGAAGTGCCACTAACAAACCTTTGTCCATTCTTCTGATGTGATCTTTTTTTTTTCCCCACCCGCCTATAGCGCCGGTAGGTTTTCTTCAGGGGCCTGGCGGTCGGCCCAGGCCCGTCATGGTGCAGGTAATTTTTTTTTTATAGTGGCGCCATTTATCATTGGCTCATGCTGCCTCCCGGAACTCTTTCTTGATTCACTTGGATGGTTTAGCAGGGCTTAGGTATGACTAACATCTGAGAAACAGGGAATTTTTAGATTTTTAGTGTGGCATGACATTGACAAATGTTTTAGTATGGACTGAACATCAAAGATATATATGGAAAATGGGTGCTTGTAGATCTTGACATTATATCTGTCAAGAGTCTCCAGTTGTATCCTCTCCCCCATCTCCTGAAAATATTACTCTTGTCAGGCAATCTAAGTGAAGCCTTCCATCGAAGCTGGCGTGCAGACATAATGTCAATCCTTAGATTCACTGTCCTTATAGCACTGAAAATAATGCAATTACATGCACATATTTTATTATTTAGAATTGTGATTAATTGTGATTAAATATTTTTTCATGTATTTTCAGACATGAAAAGTGAAAATTGCTGCACACAACAGTCTGCCGTCTGCGCCGGAGGGCAAGGCAGCTCAAAGCCCAGGCTGTTACAACTCCTGGGCAGTTTTTGCCCAGAGCCAGCAGTTTTTTAGATCCAATAGGGGTGGATTTTTTCTAAGGTCAGGTTCAACATGCTGCAAGATGCCAAGATCTAAGCCTAGTAGGAGATATTGGGTTACAAGAGAGGAGGTTTGCTCTGGCCTTATACTATCAAAGTCCAAATACTAATGGATTTCTAAGCACAGTATTTCACTTGCCTTCAGTTTCAACACTTCACTCATGACTCAGGGGTATTTCAGTAAATGTTAGCTGGAGCAAACAGACTGACAGCCCTGCAGCAAAGAGCACAGGCTTTGTCAAAAGAAGAGAAACTTCATGGGATTTGCCATTATTTAGTATTACTCTTGTTACGCCAAGAATTTTTTTCCATATACTTTGCCAAATATTGCAAGTAATGCACCATTGTTGGTCTTGCCTGTTATAAATCAGATCTTGTTCAATTAAGAAGTTTTGGGTGTCTGCCACTTTTCAGTTGTAATGCAAGGAATCATTTATCTTCCCTGCCAGATATCACATGTAATGCACCATTGTTGGTTTTGCCTGTTATAAATCAGATCTTGTTCAGTTAACAAGCTTTAGGTGTCTGCCACTTTCCAGTTGTAATGCAAGGAATCCCCTGCCAGATATCGCATGTAATGCACCATTGTTGGTTTTGCCTGTTATAAATCAGATCTTCTTCAGCTCACAAGCTTTGAATATCTGCCAATGTTTATTTCAGGTGTAATGCTTGGAAGCATTTGTTCTCTGTCCTACCCAACAGTATGCAATGCTTTATTGTGGATTTTGCCTGTAATATTTAATCTTGTTCAGGTAACAAGCTTTTGGTGTCTGCCTTACCTAATATGTGCTGCAGTGACACTTGTCTTGGTTTCATGATGTGAAATACAGCATGTAATTTCATCACACTTAGTGTCTATCATCACATGTCTGGCATCATTAATGTGGCTTCCAGGAGTAATCTTGTTTGTATTACAGCATGCAATGTTTTTTTCTGCTTTATATAATAAACGTAATCACATAGGTATGATTTTTTTTGACAAAATGTAATGGCAGTTGATATTCTTGACTAATGCCTCATAAACCTTGTGAAAAATAATGCTTTTTTTAAAGGGGGGGGGAGGGGGGAGCAGAGTGGTTTGTTTGGTTGGCCAGTTCAAGGAGTTTCATATCAAATGATTTTATTACATCCAACTTTAATGTGTGCTTCTTGCAATAAATGCTACATGTTTGCCGATGTAGCCTATGGAATACATATTGTGGGGTTCTTGAAAGGTCTGGACTTCCGAAAATCCCGTAAATTCTCAGCAATAAAAAAATATAAAATAAAATGACTGAAAATTGAGGTATCAGACTCACAGCCCCTCTAGTCCTTATTTATAGAAATATCTGACCAGTCACATCTCTCATAGGGTAAGCAAAAGCCAGATAAACCTGCTCTTAAGTTTATTGAAAACAACAAAGAGACTCGCTGGAAATTAAGAATAATTGATTAACACCAAGCACACAGCAACCTAGTAGCTATCCTAAAACATCCTAGCGAATGGTTACTTAGCTGTAGGTGGAGAAGAGGGAAGCCACACCCTGATCTTCCTCGTGGTCCGTTCGGCCTGGAGTCCTTCTGTCCTCTTCTCGTTCCTCACTGCAACGCGCCGTGCCCTCCTTACCTCCCAACGGCTCCCCTCGCCTGAGTACACAATCACTCTGGAATTGTGGATACTCAGAGGCAGGAAAACCCCACGATGGACAGCGTGGCGCGGGAGGCGGGAGGGACGTCTACTCGCGGCCGAGTCTGGGCGGAAGATGACTTGGAAGATGGCGGCGGTCCTACAATGCTCCGCGCGCGCCGGTCGCCCAAGATGCCAGCTCTCGCCATACTGACATCTCGTTTTCTGTGCAACACTTAAGCTAAAACGCCCTAACGGTTATGGATTGTTATTTATTAATAACCTAACACATGCACTTGGTCACAGTGGGTCATGCATCCCACACATAGCTCAGCGTTGGCAGTAATAACGAATATGATTTAAAAAGCTTCTGTTTCCCGCCTGATCTGTGACTCTTCCCGCTCTCTCAATCAAAATGGCGGGAACTCCCGCGGTAATTTTCCACAGGCCACTTCCTGAATAATGAAATCATGACATTTCGCCTCCCCTTTAAGAAAACTTTTGTCTTCAGAGAAAAGTTTTTAAACTGTGAATACGCTGCCAACACTGGTAACATGCCCTACACCTGCACCTACAGATTAACATGTTCCTGACAGTACTTTCTCACACTTTTCACACACCCTCTCATACTGTGGTGTATGTCAGTTAACCTCTGCTCAGGTAATTGACGGTTCGCCTGTGAGTGAAAAAAACTCAACATTTACGTTAATACTCAAACTAGAGGGAAAACTCCATAGCGAGGCGCCAGTACCTTTTAGAGCGGGCTTGGCGAACTTCGCCACATTTATTCACAATATGTAAGTGGTGTTATGTATGTATACGTAGATGTGGAGTAGCGGTAGGTAGGTGTAAAAATGGTGTAACTTATTGTATAAATTCCTGGCTAACTGCCTAATTTTCCTTACATTATCACACCATGCACCATACCATGCGACTTAAATTTTAAGCATACCGCAAAACTCTGCCTCGTACAGGCCTACCGGCCTCTTGTAGACTCCTGCGTTCTTATGTTCTTATGTTCTACGGTCTGAGGCTGAGAGTAGTGATCTTGGCTGATCGCACCATGGGGTGGCGACTCCTGAACCCATCTAATCTGAACACTTTCGTCACTTGGTTCCTCGACTCATCTGAATCTTAAGGTCCCAAGATCATAAGAACATAAGAACATAGGGAAACTGCAAGAGGCTGGGTGGCCTACACAGGGCAGCTCCAGAATCCCCCCCACTACTCACGATGGGTGAGGTGTAGTTACAGGGGTTACAGGTAGAGGCTTGATCCTCGTTATACCGGCGGTACTAGGCACGCATCCAGTACCCCGCCACCTTACTGCACCCACACCTCACTGCCACTAGTGAATATAAAGTCTCCGAGCCACCTACATTTTGATCATCTTAATCTGCCACCAGACGCTCTAGCAACGATGCCAATAGTTCCCTCTCCTCTGGGGTTAACTTTCCTCCCAACGTCACGCCATGCACTGACTCTGTCTATCTAGAAGTGTTACTGAGAGGAGCTTCGCCGTCCTCATCATCTTGTATTACTACTGCCGCTCCCACATCTACGGTCTGAGGTTGAGAATAGTGAGCTTTAACTAACTCTAGACACCTCACCTTCTCCTCATCATAATCACTTTCTCGCAAACAGCCTGCGGCTACTTCTGGCCGGTAGTATTGTTTCAACATGTTGATATGGAACCGTTTTGGGTGTCCATCAACCAGGAGAATATAATTAAGGTCATTAACCTTCTCCTGAACCTCGTAAGGTCCCTTCCACTGAGCTAACAGCTTGTTGCTCGCTGTGGGAAGCAAAACTTGGCACCGTTCTCCTACACTGAGCTTACGCAACTTTGCCTTCCTGTCGTAATAACTTTTCTGTACTTGTTTTGCTTTGAGTAACTCCTCCTTAGCAATGTTACAGGTCTCTCTCAGCCTGTCACCTAAATCCAACACGTACTGGTATGTGGTCTTGACCTCCGGGTCCGATACATTGTCATCCCACAGCTCTCTCAATAACTGAAGCGGACCTCTAATCGACCTACCATACATTAGCTCAAACGGGGAGAACCTGGTGGAGTTCTGTGGCGCTTCTCTGCCAGCCAGGTACCTAGGCCATTCCTTGGGTTGTTCGGGAGCCATGCGTTTAAGCATTTTCTTAAGTGTGCCGTTAAAACGTTCACACAGTCCATTCCCCATGGGATGGTAGGGTGTGATATGTAACCCCTTGCACGCTAGCAGACGTAGTACTTCCTCCATCATCCCTGAGGTGAACTGAGTACCCCGATCACTCAGTATTTGTCTGGGTATACCTACTTGGCAAAATATAGTCATGAGAGCTTCAGCCACAGTTTGCGTTTCAATATTCTTCAGCGGCACCGCTTCCGCCCAACGCGTGGCAAAATCTACAAGCGTAAGAATATACCGGGAGCCATCGCTGGCTCGGGGCTCCATTGGCCCCACCAAATCTACCGCTACTCTTTCAAAGGGAGAATCGATGATGGGCAGTGGTTGTAAGGGTGCAGGCTTTACCCTACCCCTATCTATAGTCTTTTGACACACATCGCACGACCTCACGTATCTAGCTACCTCCTGGCCTATCCCTGGCCAATAAAAATGTGCTTGTACGCGAGCGAGTGTCTTGGTTCTTCCCATATGACCACCTAGAGTAGTACTGTGACCTAACTTGAGAACAGCCTCTCTGTATCTCGCAGGCACAACTAACTGCAATTTCTTTTCACCCGAGGGAGAGATAATCTGCCTATAAATCAAGCC